>NC_084619.1:25423230-25663230 GCF_033978795.1 Nerophis ophidion
GATATTCTTACCTTACATGAAAGCGTAGCCAGTTTGGTGACGTTTACCAAAATATCCTTAATCGTGGGTCATGAGCAGTTGTATTTAGTCGGGATCACACCTTTCTCTCCCAGTCTGAGCCTCCAGACTGAAGCGAGCGGAGACATCCAGCACCAGCGAGCTCTGTGATGACAGCATGCCGGGAGAAGTCCCCGCCCACCGGCGCTCCTGCTGCTCTGTGTGGTGGTTGGTAAGAGCTTGTACATGCTGGTGCTCGATCATCTCCTCTTTAAAAAAAAAAACAAGCGAAAAAACTTAACAAAGCAATTACAATAAATGTGAGTAGGAGAATTTGGAAATAGTGTCAAAGCGCTTTGAGTATCTTAAAGGTAGAAAAGCGCTATGTGAGTAAAACCATTAAAGGCGTACTGAAACCCACTACTACCTACCCTGATAGTTTATGTCAATCAATCAATCAATTAATGTTTATTTATATAGCCCTAAATCACAAATGTCTCAAAGGACTGTACAAACCACTACGACTACGACATCCTCGGAAGAACCCACATAAGGGCAAGGAAAACTCACACCCAGTGGGACGCCAGTGACAATGATGACTATGAGAAACCTTGGAGAGGACCTCAAATGTGGGCAACCCCACCCCCCTCTAGGGCAGTGGTTCTCAAATGGGGGTACGCGTACCCCTGGGGGTACTTGAAGGTATGCCAAGGGGTACGTGAGATTTTATTTTATTTTTGTTCTAAAAATAGCAACAATTAAAAAATCCTTTATAATTGTAGCTGAGATAGGCATCAGCCCCTCCCCCCACCCCCCACCCCCCCGCGACCCCGAAGGGAATAAGCGGTAGAAATGGATGGATGGATGGCTGGAATAATACATCCATATTTTGTTGAAGTAAGTTCATAAACTGTGAAAAGAAATGCAACAATGCAATATTCAGTGTTGACAGCTACATTTTTTGTGGACATGTCCCATAAATATTGATGTTAAAGATTTCTTTTTTGAAGAAATTTTTAGAAATAAGTTCATGAATCCAGATGGATATCTATTGCAAGTTGATGGTTACGTCTATGTGTAGAAATATTTATGAGAAACCTTGGAGAGGACCTCAAATGTGGGAAACCCCACCCCCCTCTAGGTCAGTGGTTCTCAAATGGGGGTACGCGTACCCCTGGGGGTACTTGAAGGTATGCCAAGGGGTACGTGAGATTTTATTTTATTTTTATTCTAAAAATAGCAACAATTAAAAAAACCTTTGTAATTGTAGCTGATATAGGCATCAGCCCCATAAATATTGATAGTGTAGAAATATTTATTTATAATTGAATCACTTGTTTATTTTTCAACAAGTTTTTTAGTTATTTTTATATCTTTTTTTCCTAATAGTTCAAGAAAGACTACTACAAATGAGCAATATTTTGCACTGTTATACAATTTAATAAATCAGAAACTGATGACATAGTGCTATATTTTACTTCTTTATCTCTTGTTTTCATCTAAAAATGCTTTGCTCTGATTAGGGGGTACTTGGATTAAAAAAATCTTCACAGGGGGTACATCACTGAAAAAAGGTTGAGAACCACTGCTCTAGGGGACCGAAAGCAATGGATGCCGAGCGGGTCTAACATGATACTGTGAAAGTTCAATCCACAGTGGCTCCAATACAGCCGCAAGAGTTCAGTTCAAAGCGGATCCAAGACAGCAGCGAGAGTCCCGTCCACAGGAAACCATCCCATCAGCATCGTAGAGATGTCCCCAACCGATACACAGGCGAGCAGTCTATCCTGGGTCCCGACGAGCGGTCCATCCTGGGTCTCGACTGTGGACAGCCAGTACTTCATCCATGGTCATTGGACCAGACCCCCTCCACAAGGGAGAGGGGGACAGAGGAGAAAAAGAAAAGAAGTGGCAGATCATCTGGTCTAAAATGGAGGTCTATTTAAAGGCTAGAGTATACAAATGAGTTTTAAGGTGAGACTTAAATGCTTCTACTGAGGTAGCATCTGGAACTGTTACCGGGAGGGCTTTCCAGACTACTGGAGCCCGAACGGAAAACGCTCTATAGCCCGCAGACTTTTTTTGGGCTTTAGGAATCACTAATAAGCCGGAGTCTTTTGAACGCAGATTTCTTGCCGGGACATATGGTACAATACAATCGGCAAGATAGGATGGAGCTAGACCAGGGGTAGGGAACATATGGCTCTAAAGCCAGATGTGGCTCTATGATGACTGCATATGGCTCTCAGATAAATCTTAGCTGACATTGCTCAACACGATAAGTAATGAATAATTCCGCTGATAATCACAGTGTTAAAAAAAACTTTCAAATTATAAAACACTCTCATGCATTTTAATCCAACCATTCGTTTTCTATCGCACCTGTTCAAGAAGTCGCATTAATGGTAAGAAGTATTATATTTATCATTGGTTAGCTTTAGAATAAAATGTTATTAAAAATAATAAGAGACTTATTATAGTCTAAAAATGTTGGTCTCAAAAATGCACGCATTTAGTTGTATTCAGTGTTAAAAAATATTATATGGCTCTCACGGAAATACATTTTGAAACATTGGCTTTCATGGCTCGCTCAGCCAAAAAGGTTCCCGACCCCTGAGCTAGACCGTGTAGTATTTTATACGTAAGTAGTAAAACCTTAAAGTCACATCTTAAGTGCACAGGAAGCCAGTGCAGGTGAGCCAGTACAGGCGTAATATGATCAAACTTTCTTGTTCTTGTCAAAAGTCTAGCAGCCGCATTTTGTACCAACTGTAATCATTTAATGCTAGACATGGGGAGCCCCGAAAATAATACGTTACAGTAATTGAGACGAGACGTAACAAACGCATGGATAATGATCTCAGTGTCGTTAGTGGACAAAATGTAGCGAATTTTAGCGATATTACGGAGATGAAAGAAGGCCCTTTTAGTATATCAATGATGAAATATTAACATTGCAACACATGCCAATACGGCCTTTTTAGTTTACCAAATTACAATTTAAAATTTCCCAGGAGTTTCGTCCTGGAAATGTCGTGTAATGATGACGTGTACACAAGATGTCACGGGTTTTTAGGAAGTATGAGCGCTGCACACACACACAGCTAAATGTCGTCTGCTTAAAGGCCTACTGAAATGAGATTTTCTTATTTAAACGGGGATAGCAGGTCCATTCTATGTGTCATACTTGATAATTTTGCAATATTGCCATATTTTTGCTGAAAGGATTTAGTAGAAAACATACACGATAAAGTTTGCAACTGGAGAAAAGCCCTGCCTCTACCGGAAGTCGCAGACGATGACGTCACATGTTGATGGCTCCTCATATATTCACATTGATTTTAATGGGAGCCTCCAACAAAAACAGCTATTCAGACCGAGAAAACGACAATTTCCCCATTAATTTGAGCGAGGATGAAATTTCGTGTTTGAGGATATTGATAGCGACGGACTAGAAAAAAACAAACAAGAAAACAAGTTAAAAAAAAAAAACAACGCGATTGCAATCGCGTTGCATTGAGATGGATTCATGTGTTTTTAGAGACATTTACTAGGATAATTCTGGGAAATCCCTTATCTTTCTGTTGTGTTGCTAGTGTTTTAGTGAGTTTAACAGTACCTGATAGTCGGAAGTGTACGTCCACGGCCGGGTGTTGACGCGCAGTGTCTCGGGGAAGTCGACGGCAGCTGTATGGACGGCACAAGTTCAGCTGATATCCGGTAAGAAGCGACTTTTTAACACCAATTTTCTCACCGAAACCTGCTCGTTGACATGTAGTCGGGATCCATGTCCGCTGTGATCCATACTAAAGTTTCACCTCCGTGAATTTTAAACAAGGAATCACCGTGTGTTAGTGTGGCTAAAGGCTAAAGCTTCCCAACTCCATCTTTCTACTTTGACTTCTCCAATATTAATTGAACAAATTGCAAAAGATTCAGCAACACAGATCTCCAAAATACTGTGTAATTATGCCGTTAAAGCAGACGACTTTTAACTGTGTGTGTGCGCAGCGCTCATATTCCATCCCATGTCCATGTTTACTTATATAGCCCTAAATCATGAGTGTCTCAAAGGGCTGCACAAGCTACAACGACATCCTCGGCTCAGATCCCACATCAGGGCAAGGAAAAAACTCAACCAAATGGGATGACAATGATCTCAGATAATATAGTGTGAGAGTCCAGTCCATAGTGGATCCAACATAATATTGTGAGAGTTCCGTCCATAGTGAATCCAGCATACTATTGTGAGAGTCCGGTCCGGAGTGGATCTAACATAATAGTGGGAGTCCGGTCCATAGTGGATCTAACATAATATTGTGAGAGTCCGGTTCATAGTGGATCTGGCATAATATAGTGAGAGTTTGGTCCATAGTGGATCTAGCATAATAGTGGGAGTCCAGTCCATAGTGGATCTAACATAATATTGTGAGAGTCTGGTCCATAGTGGATCTAACATAATAGTGAGAGTCCAGTCCATAGGGGATCTAACATAATAGTGGGAGTTCAGTCCATAGTGGATCTAAGATGATAGTGTGAGAGTTAAGTATATATTCATAACAGCCCGCGACGTCACGCCTACACGTCATCAAAAAAGTCCCGGGGAATTTAATATTGCAATTTAGTAAACTAAACTGGCCGTATTGGCATGTGTTGCAATGTTAATATTTCATCATTGATATATAAACTATCAGACTGCGTGGTGGTTAGTAGTGGGTTTCAGTAGGCCTTTAAACGGCATAATTACACAGTATTTTGGAGATCTGTGTTGCTGAATCTTTTGCAATTTGTTCAATTAATATTGGAGAAGTCACACTAGAAAGATGGAGTTGAGAAGCTTTAGCCTTTAGCCACACAAACACACGGTGATTCCTTTTTTAAAATTCCTGGAGGTGAAAAGTTACTATGGATCAGAGCACGGTCAAGCGAACATGAATAAAGACGGAATGTCAACCAGCAGGTTTATGTGAGAAAATTGTGGTTAAAAAGTTGCTTCTTACTGGAGAAAAGCTGAGCTTGTGTCGTCCATGCAGCTGCCGTCGACTCTCCTGAGACATTGGCGTCAACACACCCGTGGAGACACCCTTCCGACTATCAGGTACTATTTAACTCACTAAAACACTAGCAACACAATAGAAAGATAAGGGATTTCCCGGAATTATCCTAGTAAATGTGTCTAAAAACATCGGAATCTGTCCCAAAGCAATCGTTTTTTTTTTTTAAACTTTTTTTCTAGTCCGTCTCTATCAATATCCTCAAACATGAATATTTCATCCTCGTTCAAATTAATGGGGAAATTGTCGTTTTCTCGGTCCGGATAGCACTTTTTGTTGGAGGCTCCCATTATAAACAATGTGAATATGTGAGGAGCCCCCACACTTGCGACGTCATCGTCTGCGACTTCCGGTAGAGGCAGGGCTTTTCTCTTAACACCGAAAGTTGCAAACTTTATCGTGGATGTTCTCTACTAAATTTTTTCTGCAAAAATATGGCAATATCGCGAAATGATCAAGTATGACACATAGAATGGACCTGCTATCCCCGTTTAAAAAAGAAAATCTCATTTCAGTAGGCCTTTAATGATATAATCTGGTAGTATCAACCAACATAAAAGAGCAGAGCTGTACACAATGAGCACTATTATGTTGGCTAATTTGTCTAAAATAGTACTTCAGCTGCATTTCCCATGAATACCAACACAATCCGTGATGTAAAAATCCCTCAACAGCTGTTGCCATTGCCCCGAATAAAGCTCGAAGATTCTACCAGCTGTTTTGGATTTGCGGAAAGCACTGCATCACTATGGCATAGTCTTGTGTCGTTCGCGAACGATTCGTTCAAATGAACAAATCTTTTGAGTGAACGTACTGAACCGAATCACTTCATGAACTGATTTGTTCCTTTCATTAGTTCAGTTGAGCTCCGCCGCGACCATGCCGGTATGAGTAGAACTGGCGCATTCTGTGACTCACTGAACCCTTGACGCAGCAAGGATCTCGTTCAGTCACTGTGCGCGTTGTTCATTGGGTGCTGAGCTGAGGGTTTGTGTTGTTCGCGAACTGACACACACCGAGATCTGCCGCTGGGGAAGCTGTTACTGACTGACTAATGATTCGAACGAATAAATTTGAACAAATAAATTTAAGGAACTTCTTCTAGTGATTCAGTACAGTCAAAATAACTGCTGATCCCATCATTACTATGGCAGGGCATCTGTTGTGTCATCCTGGACACTATACATGAAAAATGTGTGCTTTGTTTAAAGATGTGCTATTTGGATTTTATTTAGCCTTTATTTAACCAGGTAATAATCCCATTGAGATCAAAGATCTCTTTTCCAAGGGAGACCCGGCCAAGAGGGCAGCAGCAAGGTTACAATAAATACATTAAACAACACATAAAACCTCACATTTATCAATCAATCATCAATCAATGTTTACTTATATAGCCCTAAATCACTAGTGTCTCAAAGGGCTGAACAAACCACTACGACATCCTCGGTAGGCCCACATAAGGGCAAGGAAAACTCACACCCAGTGGGACGTCGGTGACAATGATGACTATGAGAACCTTGGAGAGGAGGAAAGCAATGGATGTCGAGCGGGTCTAACATGATACTGTGAAAGTTCAATCCATAATGGATCCAACACAGTCGCAAGAGTCCAGTCCAAAGCGGATCCAACACAGCAGCGAGAGTCCCGTTCACAGCGGAGCCAGCAGGAAAACATCCCAAGCGGAGGCGGATCAGCAGCGCAGAGATGTCCCCAGCCGATACACAGGCGAGCAGTACATGGCCACCAGATCGGACCGGACCCCTTCCACAAGGGAGAGTGGGACATAGGAGAAAAAGAAAAGAAACATTCAAACTTGTGCATATGACACATGTGCATACAGACAAGGTGGACTGCAATCCTTTCACAGAAGCTTTAATGTGGAAGGCTTTGAAGTTGAATATTTGATTGTAGGTTATTCCAAGCCTTCGGTGCTGAAAACCTAAATGCTTTCTTGCCCAGTTCAGTTCTTACTTTGGGGATGACAAATTGAAGAACATTCATTGAATGAAGATTGTGACTTCTTGTTTTTTTGTTAAAAGATAAGATAGATAAGATGGTGTGATACAAAGAATGGTTTTGTAGATGAAAACATACCAATGATGATGGATGTACACAGTATGAGAAAAACATTTGAAAATGAATGTCACGGTGAAGGAGGGGTTAGTGCGTCTGCCTCACAATACGAAGGTACTGAGTAGTCTGGGGTTCAATCCCGGGCTCGGGATCTTTGTGTGTGGTGTTTGTATGTTCTCCCCGTGAATGCGTGGGTTCCCTCCGGGTACTCCGGCTTCCTCCCACCTCCAAAGACATGCACCTGGGGATAGGTTGATTGGCAACACTAAATTGGCCCTGTTGTGTGAATGTGAGTGTGAATGTTGTCTGTCTATCTGTGTTGGCCCTGTGATGAGGTGGCGACTTGTCCAGGGTGAACGCTGCCTTCCGCAATATTTTAGCTTAGATAGGCACCAGCGCCCCCCGCGACCCCAAAAGGAAATAGCGGTAGAAAATGGATGGATGGATGTTACCTTTGTCCTGTGATGAACATGCGACTTGTCCAGGGTGTACGCCATCTTCCACCCGATTGTAGCTGAGATAGCCTCCAGTGCCCCCTGGAGCACCCGAAGGGAATAAGTGGTAGACAATGGATCGATGAATGTGACCTTTGCAACCTCATTATACTTTTGGCTAAGTTTTATATTCATAAAGGTAAGTGTCTCAATACCATGAATTGATTAACGTGGACCCCGACTTAAACAAGTTGAAAAACTTATTCGGGTGTTACCATTTAGTGGTCAATTGTACGGAATATGTACTGTACTGTGCAATCTACGAATAAAAGTTTCAATCAATCAACCAAAAACCTGTTTTTGTGCCTTTAAAAAAGAATTAGATTTTTTTTTTTAAAAACGCTTTCTACCTCTAAGAACCAAAAAGTTGTAAAAACTATGATGCCGTGCTCCAAATTTGGATTATTTACAGAACTTGTGGGAGCCTATGTCTTTACACTTTGCTACATATATATATATATATATATATATATATGAGTTTTCCTTGCCCTTATGTGGGCTCTACCGAGGATGTCGTTGTGGTTTGTGCAGCCCTTTGAGACACTTGTGATTTAGGGCTATATAAATAAACATTGATTGATTGATTGATTGATTGATATATATATATATATATATATATATATATATATATATATATATATATACATATATATATATATATATATATATATATATATATATATATATGTATATGTGTAGCAAAGTGTAAAGCCACAAGTTCTGTAAATAATCCAAATTTGGAGCACGGCATCATAGTTTTTACAACTTTTTGGTTCTTAGAGGTAGAAAGCGTTTTAAAGTAAAATCCTAATTCTTTTTTAAAGGCACAAAAACAGGTTTTTGGTTGATTGAATGAAACTTTTATCAGTAGATTGCACAGTACAGTACATATTCCGTACAATTGACCACTAGGGACAATTGACCACCTCGTCACGTCCGTTGTGTCCTGAGCAAGACACTTCACCCTTGCTCCTGATGGGTGCTGGTTTGCGCCTTGCATGGCAGCTCCCTGCATCAGTGTGTGAATGTGTGTGTGAATGGGTAAATGTGGAAGTAGTGTCAAAGCGCTTTGAGTACCTTGAAGGTAGAAAAGCGCTATACAAGTACAACCCATTTATTTATTTAAATGGTAACACCCAAATAAGTTTTTCAACTTGTTCAAGTCGGGGTCCACGTTAATATATATATATATATATATATATATATATATATATATATATATATATATATATATATATATATATATATATATATATATATATATATATATATATAAAATATATATATATATATATATATATATTTTTTTTTTTTTTTTTTTTGCATTCTACTTGCTTTATTGAGTTTACAATTCATGAGTTTACCATGAATTGATTCATTGATTTACCATGAATAGATTTAACGTGGACCCCAACTTAAATAAGTTGAAAAAACTTATTGGGGTGTTACCATTTAGTGGTCAATTGTACGGAATATGTACTGTACTGTGCAATCTACTAATAAAACTTTCAATCAATCAAACAACCCCCTGTCGCTGTTTTGTACGGTTTTTGTGCTTGTTTTGATTATTATTATTTATTTGCTTGCATGTTGCATATTATAAATAAAGATTTATAGAAAGGCAAAGGTTTGTTGTCAATATTAATTTTGTATTATAGAATATATTACTATGTTTATTGTTATTATTATTATTTTGTATTATTATTATTAATATATATCATTTGGTATGCAAGCAGGCATACCAAAAGGTCTCATGGAAATATCGTTTAGTATAGTATAGTATAGTATAGTATAGTATAGTATAGTATAGTATAGTATAGTATAGTATAGAAATATGCTTGACATATTATGACAACTTATTCACCCACTTTGCATATATAGCAGTGAACTCTATCCATTAATCTACCAGTTGTCCCTCTTGGGGTCGTGGAGGGGCTGGAGCCGATCCCAGCTGCAGTCGGGCGGAAGGCAGGCTACACCCTGGACAAGTCGCCACCTCATCGAAAGGCCAACACTGATAGAGAGACAACCTTTCACACTCACATTCACACAATAGGGCCCATTTGTTGCCAATCAGCCTATCTCCACATGCGTTGTAACACATTTTGATCGTAGTGAAATTAAGTTATTGATCATGTATAGGAAACAACAGAGAATTGTACTGATCATCTGTTTGCAACTTGTTCAAATACATGAGGGACTGATTTTCTGATAAGCACAAGTGTCACGGTGTGAAAATTGAACAAGTACAGTAGTTGATCTGAGAAATGTATCAAAGCTTGCCAAGGTGATAAGTCAGAAACAAAACACAAGTCAATCTAATTATATGACATTTGTCTTTACTGTAAAAAGATGCACACAGAAACACATCAGCAAGTTGAATCTGTTTGCTCCTGTATTAACCAGCGCCTGCACTTTGTAAGGAGGCTCAGGCTCCACGTTGTGGCAAGCCATATCATGATGTTGTTTTATTGGGCAAACATAAAATTCGTCATCCGTTATGGAATCCCCACATGGTTTGGAAATGTGTCTGTCATACTCAAAACCCAACTTCAAAACCTTATTACAGGGCCAGTAAAATAATTGGCATGCAGCCCCCTTGTTCCCTTCAAGAAATATTGAACAAGACTGTGAGGAAGCAGACTCACACCACAAACTTCATAGTGAAATTGTGTTGATGCCAAATGGTAAACGGTACAGAGCAGCGACATACAAATTAAACAGGCATACATTTGTTTCGTCCCACTGGCAATTAAAGCACTTAACAACAGAAAACTACTGCAATAACTCCGTGCAAAAATCCATCCAACCATTTTCTACCGCTTGTCCCTTTTTGAGGTCGCGGGGGGTGCTGGAGCCTAGCTCAGCTGTATTCGGGCGGAAGGCAATATACAACCTGGACAAGTCGCCACCTCGATCATCACAGACCATGCAATCAAAAGGAGTGCAATATTGGGATAGTGCAATACGGGAGGTGTGCAATACGGGGGGAGTGGAATGTGTGATCTCATAACTAACTGATATACCTGTGCCTGTTCACTGTCGTCACTGTATCGTCAGGTGAACTGTATGTATGTATGTATGTATGTAAAATGCTGTGTCTTGATGTCTAGGACAAATTTCTCCTCGGAGACCATAAAGCTATTTATTATTATTATTATTATTATTATTGTTATTATCCATCCATCCATTTCTACCGCTTATTCCCTTTGGGGTCGCGGGGGGCGCTGGTGCCTATCTCAGCTACAATCGGGTGGAAGGCGGTGTACACCCTGGACAAGTGTACACCCAGGGCCAACACAGATAGACAGACAACATTCACACTCACATTCACACACTAGGGCCAATTTAGTGTTGCCAATCAACCTATCCCCAGGTGCATGTCTTTGGAAGTGGGAGGAAGCCGGAGTACCCGGAGGAAACTTACGAAGTCACGGGGAGAACGTGCAAACTCCACCCATCCATTTTCTACCGCTTATTCCCTTTGGGGTCTCGGGGCGCGCTGGTGCCTATCTCAGCTACAGTCGGGCAGAAGGCAGTGTACACTCTGGAGAAGTCGCCACCTCATCGCATGGCCAACACAGATAGACAGACAACATTCACACTCACATTCACACACTAGGGCCAATTTAGTGTTGCCAAAGGCGTGGCGCAGTGGAGGAGTGGCCGTGCGCAACCCGAGGGTCCCTGGTTCAATCCCCACCTAATACCAACCTCGTCGTGTCCGTTGTGTCCTGAGCAAGACACTTCACCCTTGCTCCTGATGGGCGCTGCTAAGCGCCTTGCATGGCAGCTCCCTGCACACACATTCAGTGTGTGAATGTGTGTGTGAATGGGTAAATGTGGAAGTAGTGTCAAAGTGCTTGTGCTTTGAGTACCTTGAAGGTATAAAAGCGCTATACAAGTACAACCTAAATATCATTTATCATTTAATCTATCCTCAGGTGCATCTCTCTTGAGGTGGGAGGAAGCCGGAGTATCCGGAGGGAACCCACGCAGTCACGGGGAGAACATGCAAACTCCACACAGAAAGATCCCGAGCCTGGGATTAAACCGTGACTACTCAGGACCTTCGTATTGTGAGGCGGACGCACTAAACCCTCCTCCACCGTGCTGCCCACATGCAAACTCCACGCAGATTATTATTATTATCATTAAATTAATCTACATTAATCTACAAAAATGATTAATGTAAAAAACAATGGAGATATTTTATGTAAGATTAAATAATATTATTTAATATAGAAAACACAGTTTACAGGCATAAATGATTAAAAATAAATGATTATGATTAATACAGATGTTTTGTTAACGCTATATTATGAAAATATAACGCTATATTATAAATATATAACTCTATATTATAAAAGTACAGACGTTTTGTTAACGCTATTTATAAAAAATAAAAAATTAAATTAAAAAAAACAATATACAAACACAAGCTATGGGATGGCACATTTACTTCCGGGGTCACATTTCCTCACGTTTCCTCTTATGTCATCCAATAGCTTTCGTTTGTAAATTGTTTTTTAATCTTCTGCTTATACGAGGTCGGGTCGCGGGGGCAGCAGCCTAAGCAGGGAAGCCCATACTTCCCTCTCCCCAGCCACTTCGTCTAGCTCTTCCCGGGGGATCCCGAGGCGTTCCCAGGCCAGCCGGGAGACATAGACTTCCCAACGTGTCCTGGGTCTTCCCCGTGGCCTCCTACCGGTTGGACGTGCCCTAAACACCTTCCTAGGGAGGCGGTCGGGGGGCATCCTGATCAGATGCCCGAACCACCTCATCTGGCTCCTCTCGATGTGGAGGAGTAGCGGCTTTACTTTGAGTTCCTCCCGGATGACAGAGCTTCTCACCCTATCTCTAAGGTAGACTGCCCATACGTCTGACCATGTCCTCTTTTGCGGGGGCTGTCCGGACGGAATTTCTTAAATGCCTCGAAAGTCCGGTATTTTGAGTTAGGGTTGCATGTACGGTATTTCCGATGTACGAAGGTTAAGAAGGGGTTAAAAACAAAATAAATTGTGAAGGTGTGTGCGCACGCAGCAGCATTCGTGTGGGAGGGACAGACAGAGCAAGAGAGTTATGATAAACGCGCATGCGTCGCCAGGCTCTGCTTTTTATGATAGATTTATCAGAATTAGGTTTGTCAAAAGTGTGCCCTGGAGGCCATTTGCGGCCCGCAGCTAATGTTTTAAAGGCCCACGGCACATTCTAAAAATACAATTAAAATAAACAAAAACATAACAAAAGTGAAAAAAAAGCTTAAAGGTGAAGTGTAATTTAGAAAAAGTTGCAATGTTGACTGATATCAATGCTCAAAACATAATATTGAATAAAAATCAATGTTATTATGAATTATTGACCTATCCAAGGTTCCCATTACATCACATCAAATATTCCACTTTGAAAAATATTTTTGGTGGAAGATTTTGCATATTTTGTGCGTTTGCCATTAAAAACATAGTTTTGTTTGACCAAAAAAGGGCGGAAAACAAACAACATAAAAAGAACTGAAACATTTTGAAATGAGGGATGGATAAGAAGTTGAAGTACACTCCAGAGATTTAAGCGTCAAATATAAAATGTATGTATGCCCTGGCACACCATTATCATCATTTCAGGACCCAAGCAAAACACTTTCTACACTTTTATACTGAAATAAATACACCTACAACTTATTAAATAAAAACAGAAAAAAATACCAGCGGCGGTAAAGTTCAGATCCATGAAAGAAAGAAGAAAATGAATGAATGTTTATAACTGAAAACATTTACATATGCATACAAATTTGTTTTCTTTTTTAAATAATTTTTTTAATGGATGAAATAACGTTTATGACAACCTTTTTCCAAAACACAACATGGAATGTTAGATATAACAGGATAATGCATACGTTTATCATTTTTTTTTTAAAACAAAAGTGGTACCCTAAAAATATACTAAGGGACCCCATTTTTATGACTTGATGGGGTCCCTGGGACCCCATTTTTAAAAGTTCCTAGCGCCAACACTGCTGTCAACATAGGAGAAAAAATGCTTTATTTAAAAGAATATATTATTTATGAAGCAAGTTCGAGTATCATTGGCAAATTTTAACCGAGTCCCGGCCTTGGCACGCATATATGTGTCCTCTTTTTGGGATTTCAGAATATGGTCAGCCTATCTAAGGGAGAGCCCCGGCACCCGGCGGAGGAAACTCATTTCGGCCGCTTGTACCCGTCATCTTATCCTTTCGGTCATGACCTAAAGCTCATGACCATAGGTGAGGATGGGAACGTAGATCAACCGGTAAATTGAGAGCTTTGCCTTCCGGCTCAGCTCCTTCTTCACCACGACAAAGTCCGCATTACTATTGTTTTTTTTATTTTATTTTTATACTACAGCGTAACAAAACGTCTGTATTTTTATAATGTAGCGTTATATTTTTTATAATATAGCGTTAACAAAACGTCTGTATTAATCATGACCCCGAAAGTAAATGGGAGGGGGAAGGTTTTTGTAGGGGGGAAGAAATTTGGCGTGACATAGCCCACGGCGGTATCAGTTGGATATCCGGTTGGAGGAAGTGTCCCAGTATTTTCGTTCCGACAAGAAACTCAAACCTCCGACTTCACCGTTCATTGAAAGCAGCATTAGCGCCAGTTAGCACACAGGCTAACTCGGCTTGAAGCTATTTTTACTGTAATGTGTGAGTCTGCGTCTCTACCAAAATGTCGGGGCAACATGACAGAAATCCCAAACAGGAGACTTTGTTTTCATTCGAACTTCTAGTGGAATACATTCGAATCGAAAGGACGGTTTCCGACGCCCTGGCCGTCGGAATACGACTGTTGGATTTCCCAACGCTGCTTATTTATCCGCCGGAGCTAAGAAATGAGAGAAAACACCATGACAAAGAAGCGCTATATTCATTTAATAGAGGCAAGTCATGTTTCTTCCAAATGAATCTGGACACTCTGCATATGCAACTGTCACATACGCCTCTTTATGTTATGATTCTGGATGTGAAAGAGGATATACCTAAGTTAGTAGGGACCTCTCTTCTCTCATTGGCAAAAACAATGGACAGACTCAGGCAAGATGCCAGTAATCATGGAGTCTCAACCTGCTCCTCTTATGGAGAAAGGGGACTTGTGTGCATTAACAACCCTGCTGACGAGAATGTTGGATCGATTTCTTTGAGTTTTAAACTGTTGATTGTTGGATCCACTTTACCATCACATGTGACCAAAAGCATCCGAGTCTACAAGGAACAAAGTACTCAGGAGGGCGAAATGGACAACCCTGATCAAGACATTTTAAATAGCGTGGCTGTGTCCACGCAGACCGAACAAGATCCAATAAGCCAGATTCCTCACACCATGCCAAAAGAGGAGAACGTTTTTGATGAGGACCTTGCTGTATTTTGCCCCCCGCATCTTTACTATTGTAATTCCCGGGAGGAGAAAGCGTATACTCAAAGAGGACGGTACGCATTTTTTAAACCCAACTCAAAGGTCGTAACACACGATGACATGTCCTCTGAAAGTGAAACCTCTTCAGTGATGGACCAGACAGAGAGACCTGCAGCCATAATATCAGAAAGCCATGAAGTCAGTGTGAATCAAAATGTCCTGGAGGAAGCCCTGAGACCGCTTCCTCTTCTAAATGCTCTTCTTGTCGAGTTGTCACAGTTAAATGTCCAGAACCTAAACCATCAGCCCCTGTTTAATCATCCCAACTTGGACAGGATGTCTGTGCCTGCATCCACTGAGCATTCACATGGACAAGGAAGCGTAAGAGCATCCAAAACCGGGCCTTTGCAGGGACGTAGTCCTCATATAGAACATTTAAACCCCCCCAGAGATGTTTCTCCAAAAATGTGTGCATCTGAAAACAACCATAAAAAAGCTTTGATTGAGAATAAAAATCACAGAAAAAAGCTAGTATATGGAACAACAAGAACGTTCAATCTCAGGCGGGAGAAACACCTCACTGCGGTGAAACAGCGTGAGTGTATAATGACACACATTCACAATGAGGTACAGTCAAGTAAAGGGACGAAAAAATGTCCATCTAAAAGCAATGGAAATATGAAAAGGACACAAAAAATAGAGATGGAGTCTTTGGCACAGAACACCACGACAATGCCAAAATGTGCAAGTGAGTCTGTCTTGGAAAGTCCTGAACAGGACAGAAAACTTCAGCACATTTCAGTCTACAGTCCTGGTGTGGCTCGTCAAGATGATGCCACCAATGAGACGCTTCCAGGAGCAAACCAGGCAGAGAGTTTAAGTGAGAAATCTTCCACGAGTAGTGGACGCAGTAGCCGCAGGTCCTTACTATCGGACTCCAGCGTAGAGGGAACCAAAGAAGAAGACTACGCGGATGACTTTAACAGTTTTGAGCCCAGTGATGCGGACGGCACCAGCAGCAGTCTCGAACCTGTTCAAGCTGAGCCTCCAAGTGCTCTAGTTATCCACAGTTCTGATTCTGGCACAGAGTCAGTCCAGGAGAGAGCCCTACTTCCCGCACCCATCAGAGCTCGTAGCCCCTTACAGCGGGTGTTGAGAGGCACGCACATTATCCGAACGTTAGACACTGCACTCAGCTTGTCCTCTGATGAGGAAGACAAGGAAGGCCGTTTACAAACGGTACACTCCTATAAAGCAAAGGAAGGAGGATCCGAAGCATGGAGTCTCACATCATTGAGAGGTCAAAGGAGTGAGTCGGACAGGAGCAGCAGCACCATTCAGAAAAATTATTCACTATCTGAGTGCTCCGATTTGCTGGAGGCTGAAGAAATGGAAGACGAGCTTGGCTCTCTGGACTTTAGGAAAGAATACCAGCATATTTCTGAGCTAGTGGCCTGCAAGCTGCCCGGTTACACAATGTAAATACAAAGTTAGTACCAGATTCTATTTTTTTTAGGCTTTAGGTTTCTAGTATTGCATGTAGTATGTTTCGCATCGACACAATGTGTGTATTTTATTTAGAAATAAATACATTTGTTATTGAAAACAGTTGCATAGCTCTGTCTTTTATTAATGATCTATTGTGCAATGCCATCCATCCATTTTCTACCGCTTGTCCCGTTCTAGGACGCGAGGGTGCTGGAGCCTATCTCAGCTGCGTTTGGGCGGAAGGCAGGGTGCACCATGGACAAGTCGCCACCTCATTACAGGGCCAACACAGACAGACAGACAACATTCACACACTAGGGCCAGTTTAGTGTTGCCAATGGACCTATCCCCAGGTGCATGTCTTTGGAGGTGGCAGGAAGCCGTAGTACCCGGAGGGAACCCACGCAGTCACGGGGAAAACATGCAAACTCCAAACAGAAAGATCCCGCGCCCGGGATTGAACTCAGGACGACTCAGGACCTTTGTGTTGTGAGGCACATGCACTAACCCGTGTATCACCGTGCTGCCCTATTGTGCAATAATTTACTGTTTTTGCTGTTGTTACTCTGCATCACTTAGAATCTGAATAGACAGACTACATGCATTACTTGTCACACAGCAATCAAGCTGACCCTTTGAACTGTTATTTGTATGTTCTCTATAGACATTTGATAAACAAAACAAAGACAGTTGAGATTGCACTGCACTTCTTGACAGTTTCAAGTTGTTTTATTTTTATCCTACATTATATTGTTGTACTACTGGAAAAAAGACAAGCTTTAAGTCATTCCATACAGCAGTGGTTCTCAAATTGGGGTACACATACCCCTGGGGGTACTTGAAGGTATGCCAAGGGTTACGTGAGATTTTTTTAAAATATTCTAAAAATAGCAGCAAATCAAAAATCCTTTATAAATATATTTATTGAATAATACTTCAACAAAATATGAATGTAAGTTCATAAACAGTGAACGAATAATACAACAATGCAATATTCAGTGTTGGCAGCTAGATTTCTTTGTGGACATGTTCCATAAATATTGATGCTAAAGATTAATTTTTTTGTGAAGAAATGTTTAGAATTAAGTTCATGAATCCAGATGGATCTCTATTACAATCCCAAAGAGGGCACTTTAAGTTGATGATTACTTCTACGTGTATAAATATTTTCTTAATAATTGTATCACTTGTTTATATTTCAACAAGTATTTTAGTTAGTTTTATCTTTTTTTCCAAATAAGTCAAGAAAGACCACTACAAATAAGCAACATTTTGCACTGTTATACAATTTAATAAATCAGAAACTGATGACATAGTGCTGTATTTTACTTCTTTATCTCTTTTATTTTCAACCAAAAATGCTTTGCTCTGATTAAGGGGTACTTGAATTAAAAACATGTTCACAGGGGGTTCATCAATGAAAAAAGGTTGAGAACCACTGCCATACAGTATTGTTCAGGTACACCCATGAGCATGTTTGTTATATGTATTGTACATACTGTATATCTTTTCTTTAACAATGCAAACTAGTGGAAACATGGTTATTTCATAAAATGTGAATGTCAAAACAACATTTTATATATACTAATTCATAAATATTCCTAACCATTAAATCTGGCCAACATAAAAAAAAACCCTACACATATTTATATGCACCAGATCCTTGTTTTATAGTATATAGTGTTCTTTAATAATGCAACTTATTTATATGCACCAAAAAACATACTTTTCTTTAATGATAAAACACGAACAGTCCTTAACTCTATTTCGATGTGTTCAAGTATTTGAGGGCGGGTGTTGTTTTCGGCTGAGAGACTCATGCGCATGCGCCTTCTTTGTTTGCGGAAGTAGAGCAGCGTGGCAGATGACGGCATCGACCAAGAGATGTTCAAACATGTTTTCTTGACAGGACCTCCAGGTACTAACTGCAAATTACTGCCGACGGAACTTTATATATTTACTTTCCTGCCTGTCTTTCAAAAATACACTTAAAATACGTTTATTTATCATGAGCTATTTTCGTACTTTTTGTCCGGATAATCATGTCAGTTTTGACTGGAGCAGTGTTTTTCAATCACTGTGCCGCGGCACACTAGTGTTCCGTGAGATATACAGTCTGGTATGCCCTGGGAGATTAATTAGTTTCACCTATTTGGGTTAAAAATATCGTTTGCAAAGCAGTAATTATAGTCTGAAAATGATGTGTTGTTGTTGAGTGTCTGTGCTGTCTAGAGCGGGAGGCAGTATGCAGGTAAAAATGTGTCTAATGCTTACACCAAAAATAAACAGAAGGTGAGTGCCCCTATGAAAAGGCATTGAAGCTTAGGGAAGGCTATGCAGAACAAAATTAAAACTGAACTGGCTACAAAGTCAACAAAAACAGAATGCTGGACAACAGCAAAGACTTACTGTGGAGCAAAGACGGCGTCCACAATGTACATCCGTACATGACATGACGATCAACAATGTCCCCACAAAGAAGGATAAAAACAACTGAAATATTTTTGATTGCTAAAATAAAGTAGAAATATCGCTCAAAGAAAGACATGAAACTGCTACAGGAAAATACCAAACAAAAGAGAGAAAACGCCACCAAAATAGGAGCGCAAAACAAGAACTAAAACTCTACACACAGGAAAAGAGCAAAAAAGTGAAAATAAGTCAGGGTGTGATGTGACAGGTGGTGACAGCACACCTACTTTGAGACAAGAGCTATAGCGATGCATGCTTGCTTATGTTTTAAAGTCATATCCAACAATTGCGACGACGACTTTTTACTGTCAACTGAGTTTTGTTTTTTAGTGATTTCTGCTGGTGGTGTGCCTCTGAATTTTTCCAACGCAAAAAATGTGCCTTGGCTCAAAAAAAGGTTGAAAAACACTGGACTAGAGAACGTAACTGTAAGGATGCGGTTGATTCCAAACAATGCTTAAAATACAAGCAAAAGTGTAATAATAAACAAAATGACTTTTGCTTGCCTTTGGTTAGTTGCAGTACTTGATGATGCTTTTAGTTAATTTACAAAAGAAATGTGCATAGTTTACACAGCTCGACATGTGCGAATAGGAGGAGAAGAGGTGTATTTATTTCTGCACCTTCTATATTTCATCCATCCATCCATTTCCTACCGCTTATTACTATTGTTCTCTTCATGTGTTCAATATGTACCATTGTTTTTGATCATGGAAGAAAATAATACATATTTGTAATTGTAGTTTGGAGCTACGATAAAATAAACACATTCATTAATAGATAAGTAATTAAAGAGTTACAGTTGACAAAATTATGGTTCATTGATAAATGAGTGCAATATTAATAATACTTTATCAAGCATATGAAAATCAATGAGGGATTTCTAATCACTGCTATGTTGGATTTGTTGTTGAAAAACAAATAGTTTGACTCCTTTTGGATTGTTTTGTGTCATGTTTGCGTGTCCTATCAATTGCTCTGTTTATTGCTATTCTGAATGTTGCTGGGTCAGGTTTGGTTTTGGAATTGGAATTGCATTATTATGTTATTTTTTTGGATTGATTAATACAAATAAATACATATATATATATATATATATATATATATATAGTGGGGCAAAAAAAGTATTTAGTCAGCCACCCGATTGTGCAAGTTCTCCCACTTAAAATGATGACAGAGGTCTGTAATTTTCATCATAGGTACACTTCAACTGTGAGAGACAGAATGTGAAAAAAAATCCAGGAATTCACATTGTAGGAATTTTAAAGAATTTATTTGTAAATTTTGGTGGAAAATAAGTATTTCGTCAACCATTTAAAGCTCTCATTGATGGAATGAGGTTTTGGCTCAAAATCTCACGATACATGGCCCCATACATGGATGATACAGCAGAGGATTGGGAGAATGTCATGTGGTCAGATGAAACTAAAATAGAACTTTTTGGTATAAACTCAACTCGTCGTGTTTGGATGAAGAAGAATACTGAGTTGCATCCCAAGAACACCATACTTATTGTGAAGCACGGGGGTGGAAACATCACGCTTTGGGGCTGCTTTTCTGCTAAGGGGACATGACGATTGATCCGTGTTAAGGAAAGAATGAATGGGGCCATGTACCGTGAGATTTTGAGCCAAAACCTCCTTCCATCAGTGAGAGCTTTGAATGGTTGACCAAATACTTATTTTCCACAATCATTTACAAATAAATTCTTTAAAATTCCTACAATGTGAATTCCTGGATTTTTTTTTTTTTACATTCTGTCTCTCACAGTTGAAGTGTACCTATGATGAAAATTACAGACCTCTGTCATCATTTTAAGTGGGAGAACTTGTACAATCGGTGGCTGACTAAATATATTTTTGCCCCACTGTATAGCTCAGTAGAATACACTGTATGGAACATTACATTGTGAGTATTTTTTTTTATTTTGGCAGGTGTGGGCAAAACCACTCTGGTCCAGAAGGCTTGTGACGCTTTAGTGTCATCAGGTCATTCTTTGGAAGGCTTTTACACGGAAGAGGTCAGGCAAAGAGGTCAGCGGACTGGTTTTGATGTGGTCACAGTGAGAGGAGAAAGAGGCCACCTGTCCAGAATCAGGTAGCAGGAATGTCATACAAGCCAAATTAAACAAGCTCCCCTATTTCATGTTGTGTTTGGATAACCCCCGGCTGCATTTCACTCTGCAGAGACGTTGCTGGTGCCTCTCACGGCAGACCCGTGTACACAGTTGGCCAGTATGTGGTTGATTTAGCTTCATTTGAAAGCCTGGCTCTCCCCCTCTTCGAGAAGGTACACCACACACTGAAAGCACGGTTATAATTACACTTGTCAACAGATCAGAGAAAGCAAAACTCCTGCCTTTTTTCTTGACTAACAAATCATTAAACCTTTTGGTTTTCCTAAAACTGATGACATAATTGGAAGCTTGGGAAAACATATAAATTCCAGAGTGGCATTTTTAGTAGCCGTGGTGCCGTCTGGCTGTCACTGACCGTGAATAATCCTACTTGTAAACTGAGCCCGGAGTTCCGTCTACACATTTGCTTTAAAGGAAGGTGTCTTAGTGCTACATATTTCATTTATCTCTGTTAAATTGTCTCTTTAATCACAGCAAACAACTGTCGGTTTTCCTTTGTGGTGTTCCAAAAGAATAATCTTCTTCCACATGTCAGACTGAAATTACTTTGTATTTTTAACTGTATACATTGTAGTTATGAGCATTATAACTGATGAATTAATTAACTGTTCAGGATTATGACCTTTGTGTGGAAATTATTGCTTCTCAAAGGAATCTAAGCAGAATGTACTAGTTTAACTAGCAGAGGCATTGATTGATTGATTGATTGAAACTTTTATTAGTAGATTGCACAGTACAGTACATATTCCGTACAATTGACCACTAAATGGTAACACCCAAATAAGTTTTTCAACTTGTTTAAGTCGAGGTCCAAGTTAATCAATTCATGGTACAAACACAAACCCGTTTCCATATGAGTTGGGAAATTGTGTTAGATGTAATTACAAACAGAATACAATGATTAGCAAAAATCCTTTTCAACCCATATTTAATTGAATGCACTACAAAGAGAAGATATTTGATGTTCAAACTCATAAACTTTATTTTTTTGCAAATAATAATTAACTTAGAATTTCATGGCTGCAACACATGCCAAAGTAGTTGGAAAAGGGCATGTTCACCATTGTGTTACATCACCTTTTCTTTTAACAACACTCAATAAACGTTTGGGAACTGAGGACACTAATTGTTGAAGCTTTGAAAGTGGAATTCATTCCCATTCTTGTTTTATGTACAGCTTCAGTCGTTCAACAGCCCGGGGTCTCCGCTGTCGTATTTTACGCTTCATAATGCGCCACACGTTTTCGATGGGAGACAGATCTAGACTGCAGGCGGGCCAGGAAAGTACCCGCACTCTTTTTTTACAAAGCCACTCTGTTCTAACACGTGTTGAATGTGGCTTGGCATTGTCTTGCTATAGGGCCGGGCGATATATCGTCATATACGATATATCGCGTATTTGTCTCTGTGCGATATAGAAAATGACTTTATCGTAATATTCAAGTATACCTTCTCACGCAGTTGCTTTTAGTTGTAGGCGTACACTTCAGGCTCTTGTCAATCTTTCTTGTCTTTCATGCTCACAGACATTCTTACATACGTCACACACTGTCACGTCATACGTCACATACGTGTCCACCCTCGTAGAGCAGAGAGGTAGCATGGAGAGGTTAGCTACTAATGTAGCCGTACGAGAGTAAGAAGGTGCGGATCTGGTAACAAATGAAGGAAGACTTAATTCCCAATAAAAACAGCAGGGTTTCCATCGTCTGGCGGTGGTTCGGCTTCAAGTGGAAATATGTCGAACAGACAACCGTAATTTGTCAGGTGTGGGGGGAAAAAGCGTTGCTATAAAAAGTAGCATTACTGCTAATATGTAGCATCATTTGAAAATTCACTTGCTAGAGAATGAAAATAATTTCATAACCGTAGTAACATACCACATAGTGAAGGACGAATACTATTTGATTTCCTATTATGCAGCTCATTTTTATTTGACACTTAAAATGTCTCTGACAATCTTGCAGTTTATGTTTTGGAAATGACTTGAATGTTTGTGCCACTGCTTAATAACTTTAATAAATACACTTTTGGTCAATTGACTTAGTTGTGATTTCCCTCTCTGTATGAAAGTTTAAAACTAGCATTTATGAATGCAGTACGAAGAAGAATGTTTTAATGTGTTCATATATAATCATCATACTACTGTGATTATATGCATCAAGTGTTCATTCAAAGCCAAAGCAAAATATCGTAATATATATCGTATATTGCGATATAGCCTAAAAATATCGCGATATTAAAAAACGGCAATATCGCCCAGCCCTATCTTTCTATGAAATAAGTAAGGGCGTCCATGAAAAAGACAGCGCTTAGATGGCAGCATATGTTGTTCCAAAACCTGTATCTACCTTTCAGCACTAATGGTGCCTTCACAGATGTGTAAGTTACCCATGCCTTGGGCACTAATGCACCCCCATACCATCACAGATGCTGGCTCGTGAACTTTGCGTCTGGATGGTTCGCTTCCCCTTTGGTCCGGATGAGACGATGTCGAATATTTCCAAAAACAATTTGAAATGTGGACTCGTCAGACCACAGAACACTTTTCCACTTTGCATCAGTCCATCTCAGATTATCTCGGGCCAGTAGAGCTTTAACTCGCACTTACAGGTGTAGCGACCAACTGTATTTAGTGACAGTGTTTTTCTGAAGTGTTCCTGAGCCCATGTGGTGATATCCTTTAGAGATTGATGTCGGTTTTTGATACAGTGCCATCTGAGGGATCGAAGGTCACGGTCATTCAATGTTGGTTTCTGGCCATGCCACTTACGTGGTGTGATTTCTCCAGATTCTCTGAACCTTTTGATGAAATTATGGACCGTAGATGTTGAAATCCCTACATTTCTTGCAATTGCACTTTGAGAAAAGTTGTTCTTAAACTGTTTGACTATTTGCTCACGCAGTTGTGGACAAAGGGGTGTACCTCGCCCCATCCTTTCTTGTGAAAGATTGAGCATTTTTTGGGAAGCTGTTTTTATACCCAATCATGGCACCCACCTGTTGTCAATTAGCCTGCACACCTGTGGGATGTTCCAAAAAAGTGTTTGATGAACATTCCTCAACTTTATCAGTATTTATTGCCACATTTACCAACTTCTTTGTCACACATTGTTGGCATCAAATTCTAAAGTTAATAATTATTTGCACACAAAACAAATGTTTATCAGTTTGAACATCAAATATGTTGTCTTTGTAGCATATTCAACTGAATATGGGTTGAAAAGGATTTGCAAATCATTGTATTCCGTTTATATTTACAATTAACACAATTTCCCAACTCATTTGGAAATGGGTTTTGTATATACTATCAGCATAATACAGTCATCACACAAGTTCATCTTCACAATATATACATGTAATTATCTTACATTATTTACAATCCAGGGGGCGGATTGTGGAGGGAGTTGGGGTGGGGTGTTCGTCATTAACAGTTATATCATCTCAGAAATGGACATTGTAACAGTGTAGGTCTCACTTGGTCGAGTATGTGCAGCAAGTGGTGACCATAGTGAGCACAGAGAGTATAAGAACAAGTATATACAGTACATTTGATTATTTACAATCCGGGGAGGTGGGATTTGGTGGGGCTAAGGGGTTGGTCTAGGGTTGTAGCTGGCTGGAGGTGTTCTTTTAGTGAAGTTTTAAAGGAAGATAGAGATGCACTTTCTTTTACACCTGTTGGGAGTGCATTCCATATTGATGTGGCACAGAAGGAGAATGAGTTAGGAGCTTTGTTAGATCGGAATCTGGGTTTGACTTGGTTTGTGGAGCTCCCCTTGGTGTTGTGGTTATAGCGGTCATTTACGTTCTGGAAGTAGTTTGACATGTACTTCGGTACTGTTAATAAAGTCTCAACTAGTTTGTGACCTAAAGAAAGTTCCTCAAAGTTTGGAGTCAGTCTGTAAATTTACATGATGATAAACATTGAGGTTGTTGAAGTTGTCAGGCATGTTTTTGATTTGATTTCATCTGGAGCGCTGAGACATCAGACTTTGAAAACTCTGAATTGGACATTTAATACTTACCAGCAGCTTGGAGCGCAACATAAATTTACGCGGATCTCCATTAATTTAACTCTTACAGGAAGCATTAAATCAGCTCAATAAGTTACTGATATTGAAACAGGAAGTCAGAACATTCAAAGGCATTTAAAGCTGGAGTACTTGAATTATTTAATTCAATCTATAAATCCCGCTCCCCACTCTGTGCACCTCGTTGATAGTACTTCCCAGTCGCTTCCCCTCAGGAATTACAGGAAATCTAGTCTGATTGCTATACGTGAACACACTTAGGTTGTTGACAGTCAGAAGGATCCCCTAGTTCGTATTTTGTTGCAGACTATCGGTAACACACGTCGTCACACAAAAGGATAGACACATAATATAGGAAAATGGAACATTAGATGATCTGTCTAGAAGGAAAATAACCACTTGCGTGTCCATAGTTACTCCAATACTGGCCCGTAATGCCCTCCATCTTGAATAAGCCGGACCAATATTGATGGGGTTTGGTCTCTTCTGTTTTGTTTTTTAGACGTACAGCGTCTATCTTTTCTTCCTCTGATTTTCTCTTTTTGGGGTTTTTTACAGTATATGCTGTAACAGGTTGGTGTTCGGCAGCCATGCTTTTGATTGATTGATTGAAACTTTTATTAGTAGATTGCACATTTCAGTACATATTCTGTACAATTGACCACTAAATGGTAACACCCCAATAAGTTTTTCAACTTGTTTAAGTCGGGGTCCACGTTATTCAATTCATGCAAACAAGTTCACACCGTGCACTCCCTTCATTATATATCGCGTCAGCAAATAAGGAGGGTCCTTCGTTAGCTCAGCTCAACCCTCCTCTGTCTAAATCCTGTAATTGGATCTGGAAAGGTTGACCGACAGGTAGACTGTTTGACTGGTTATTCGTTGGGTTTTGTGGGTGGAATAGAGGAACTCCAATTGGGTCCATTGTGCATTTATTTATGAGTTAGAATGCATTAAAAAAGTATTTCTTGATGATTGTAAACGAAAAGCGAAATTCCCCAAAAAAGTGCAGTTCCCCTTGAATCCTTACATTTCAAGCTTATACTGTACAGATGAAAACATTTATAATTTTTTAGCTGCATCATTGATTTTGAATCAATTAACAAACGTCCAATAATCGATTATTTTAGGAGGGTAAATACAATAGTAAAGTGTTGAACTAGAGTGGACAAAAGCAGAGCAAAAACACACATGGGAGGAGAGGCTAGTAAACCATGTTCACCTCAAAGATAACTTGAATGTGAAATAGTAAATAACAAAAGAAGAAGGGCTTTGCAAAATAAACTTTTCTTACCTGATGGTACCTGTTTTTACAGTGGAGCAAAAAAGTATTTAGTCAGCCACCGATTGTGCAAGTTCTCCCACTTAAAATGATGACAGAGGTCTGTAATTTTTTCATCATAGGTACACTTCAACTGTGAGAGACAGAATGTGAAAAAAAATCCAGGAATTCACATTGTAGGAATTTTTAAGAATTTATTTGTAAATTATGAAAATAAGTACCGTATTTTTCAGAGTATAAGTCGTCGCACCGGATTATAAGTCGCACCTGCCGAAAATGCATAAAAAAGAAGGAAAAAACATATATACGTCCCACTGGAGTATAAGTCACATTTTTGGGGGAAGTGTATTAGATAAAATCCAACAAGTACAGACATTTGAAAGGCAATTTAAAATAAATAAAGAATAGTGAACAACAGGCTGTTTTATGACACATAAATAACCAACTGAGAACGTGCCTGATATGTTAATATAACATATTATGGTAAGAGTCATTCAAATAACTATAACATATAGAACATGCTATACATTTACCAAACAATCTGTCATTCCTGATCGCTAAATCCCATGAAATCTTTGTTTCCGTTGTCGCTTCTAAACAATTCTGCCAACTCCAAAGGAAGACAATGCGCCGCTTCCTCTTCTATCGGTACGTCGCTTACGTCAGAGTCATCGTCAGGTGCAGTTTCAATTATTCCAGCCTTTCTGAATCCGGACAGGATGGTTTCGGTTGTCACTGAAGCCCAGGCTTTGTCGATCCATCCGATGACATCCAGAAAAGTTGCATGGCGCATAGTCCCGGTTGCCGTGAAGCTGTGCTCTCCTTCCATCATCCACTGCTCCCACAGGCGGTGCAGGACTGCTTTAAAGCTCCTATTCACGGAGATGTCAAGTGGCTGGAGTATTTTGGTTAAGCCTTCGGGGATGATGGCAGGTATGGAGTTTACTCCAAACTTTCTTTCTGCTGCTCGATTGCCGTTTCCTGCTGCGTATTTCACTACTTCCAACGTGTAACCAGCAGTATATGCTTTCCTTTTTGGTGCCATTTTTGTTCTGCCCTTGGTTTTTATAAGTTACCGCCAATGTACCGTAGCAGGTAGCGTCTTCTTTCCCACAATGCACTTCTGCCATGACCTGCCTCCAACGAATTTTCATTGGTTGACGTGTGTGTGTGACGATTGCTGACATCTGGCTAGTCTCATACGTGAATGAGATAAATAATATTTGATATTTTACGGTAATATGTTAATAATTTCACACATAAGTCGCTCCGGAGTATACATCGCACCCCCGGCCAAACTATGAAAAAAACTGCGACTTATATTCCGAAAAATACGGTAATTGGTCACTTCAAACAAGGAAAATATCTGGCTCTCACAGACCTGTAACTTCTTCTTTAAGAAGCTCTTCTGTCCCCCACTCGTTATCCGTATTAATGGCACTTGTTTGAACTCGTTATCTGTATAAAAGACACCTGTCCACAGCCTCAAACAGTCAGACTCCAAACTCCACTATGGCCAAGACCAAAGCTATCGAAGGACACCAGGAAAATAATTGTAGACCTGAACCAGACTGGGAAGAGTGAATCTACAATAGGCAAGCAGCTTGGTGTGAAAAAATCAACTGTGGGAGCAATTATCAGAAAACGGAAGACATACAAGACCACTGATAATCTCCCTCGATCTGGGGCTTCACGCAAGACATCATTCCGTGGGGTCAAAATGATCATGAGAACGGTGAGCAAAAATCCCAAAACCACACAGAGGGACCTGGTGAATGACCTGCAAAGAGCTGGGACCAAAGCAAATAAGGTTACGATCAGTAACACTTTACGCCGACACGGAATCAAATGCTGCAGTGCCACCAGACGTAATCCCCATCTTAAGCCAGTGCATGTCCAGGCCCGTCTGAAGTTTGCCAGAGAGCACATAGGAGAATGTCATGTGGTCAGATGAAACCAAAACAGAACTTTTTGGTATAAACTCAACTCGTCGTGTTTGGAGGAAGAAGAATACTGAGTTGCATCCCAAGAACACCACACCTACTGTGAAGCATGGGGGTTGGAATCATCATGCTTTGGGGCTGTTTTTCTGCTAAGGGGACAGGACGATTGATCCGTGTTAAGGAAAGAATGAATGGGGCCATGTATCGTAAGATTTTGAGCCAAAACCTCTTTCCATCAGTGAGAGCTTTGAATAGTTGACCAAATACTTATTTTCCACCATAATTTACCAATAAATTCTTTAAAATTCCTAGAATGTGAATTCCTGGATTTTTTTTCACATTCTGTCTCTCACAGTTGAAGTGTACCTATGATGAAAATTATAGACCTCTGTCATCATTTTAAGTGGGAGAACTTGCACAATCGGTGGCTGACTAAATACTTTTTTGCCCCACTGTATGTATTTGGGATCTGCATAAATATCGAAATTTTGAAATCAAACCGTGGAGGCTTTGCATAGATTTTTAGTAGCAATCTTTTCTTCCTTCAACTTCTCCAAACGAGCCGTTTGGAATTTTCTCTGTCATGTGACGTATTGTGCAATGTGACGTCTGTGGGTATCTGACATATATGGTCAAGTTTTAGCTAGAGAGCTTTGCCTAAGTCCACCATTTTGAATTTATGTAGAAGCATTTCTCGTCGACAACATTTCCATGATGAAACCCAATGAAGGAAAATGCTCTGTTGTTGGTTGTTTTAACCAGCACAAGTCACTACACAAACATACAGCCTCATCTGAAGTAAAAAGAGCCTTACTTTTAACTTTTATGATTTATGGTGATGTGCTTTCAACTGTAAAGAAGTCTCTCCAAATCTGTGCAAACCACTTCCAAGAGTTCTGCTTCACAAACCTGCGAAAGTATAAAGAGGGATTTTTCTGAAAAACTAATTTTAATGGCAGATTCTGTGCCTACTATTTATGCCAATGAAACAGTAAGTAACAACAGTAGATTAGTAATGTGTGAATGATACGTTAGCAATGTTAACTCGATTTGTCGTGTAGCTATCTTAGCCTTGTAATGTAAAACAACAGCTTCACCGTCCTCCGGCAATATAAGGAATGATTTTCTTAAAACTACTTTTATTTGGATCATTGTCTACTGTGTTTGGCAATGGAAGAGTAAGTAATATAATACCTTATTACGTTAGCGATTTAGCTTGTAGCGTAGTTTATAGCCTTTAGCCTATTGTTTACAAAGGGTGGAAGCGGCAATCCAGTGGAGTTGTTAACATGATATAGGATAGAAAAGCCTTTTACTGTCACAATACACGTGTCCCTCCCGGATCTAGCATTAAAGAGGTACAGACTCTGTAGAGATTTAGCCTTAGGGCAGTGGTCTCAGACATGCGGCCCGTGGGCCAATTGCGGCCAGCGAGGCCTTATTTTGCGGCCCCCACCATAATATGAAAGTCTAATGTTAGTCCGGCCCGTGAGTTTTACATGAATGGCGCTTGACAGCGTTGTGTTATTTGGCTCCAAAATGGCTCTTTCAACGTTCTTGGTTGCCTACCCCTGCGGTAGTGGAAAAGCGGCAAATGAGTGAAAGCGACAGAGATGTTGCCATGGAGACAAGAGTTTTCTTACGTGCCTGGCTGCAGTCACACCGCGACACCTGTCTGTCGGTAATAACAGTCCCAGATAACCTGGACCAATTCAAACAGTTATTTGTAGAGATGTCCGATAATATCGGATAATATCCGATAAATGCTTTAAAATGTAATATCGGAAATTATCGGTATTAGTTTCAAAAAGTATAATGTATGACTTTTTAAAAGTCCAGGGTGTACCCTGCCTTCCACCCGATTGTAGCTGATACACCAGCGCCCCTCGCGACCCCATAGGGAATAAGTGGTAGAAAATGGATGAATGGAAAATGCGGCCAAATGGAGTGGTACATGGATGTAGGAGAAGTACAGAGCGCTAATAAACCTTAAAGGCACTGCCTTTGCGTGCCGGCCCGGTCACAAAATATCTACGGCTTTTCACACACACACGTGAATGCATGCATACTTGGTCAACAGCCACACAGGTCACACTGAGGGTGGCCGTAAACACAACTTTAACACGGTCACAAATGTGCGCCACACTGTGAACCCACGCCAAACAAGAATAATAAACACAATTCAGGAAAACATCCGCACCGTAACACAACATAAACACAACAGAACAAATACTCAAAACCCCTTGCAGCACTAACTCTTCCGGGACGCTACAGTATTTTCTTTACTTGCGGCCCAACCTCACCCAGACTCTGCATCCAGTGGCCCTCCAGGTGAATTGAGTTTGAGACACCTGCCTCAGGGTATAGTACCAGACCTGCAGCCTCGCCTCCTCTCTCTCCTCCGCCTGCTTCGTCTTCTTGTACCGACAACAAACCACTTTGAGCCCGCTGGTCTCGCTATGTCATCTGAGATGTTGTGCGTGTGGTAAACGTCACTCAAAACAGATGCCTGGTGGCGGTCACCGATGTCCATAAGTCCTCAAGGGTGCAGCTTGTGTTTGTAAAACTAAAAACAACCAAAAATTACAAAACATGGCTGTCAGGACGTGAAGGAGCGGGGTTAGTAGGGGTTCATTTGTATCGAACAACTTTGCCTTTAAAAACGGCTTGTTTTCAGAGCGAGGCAAAACATTAGTTAGTTATTTAAAAATTCCCTAAAAGATAGTTTGTAAAAAAAATAAATGCTGAATTTAGACCACAAGGAAGTGTTTTAATGTAGAAAAATATAATATGTAGAAAAAAATCATATTTTGACCGTGTTAATAAAAGTCTAAGTGGAACCACATTACAGTAGAGAGTAACCAACTAGGAAGAGGAAATTAGCAAGTAGAGTAATACATCTGGAGTGATAATAAAATCCACACAGTGCGACGACACTTTAATGTGTTAGCAATAGGTTTTAATGAGTAGATATGATAGATACACATATTGTTTAGTCGGCTGCTACATACACCTGCTCCAAAGGTGTGTGTATTTGGAGGTGGGAGGAGGCGGGAGTACCCGGATGGAACCCACATAGTCACAGGTAGAACATGCAAACCCCACACAGAAAGACTCCAAGCCCGAGAATCGAACCCAGGACCTTCTTATTGTGAGGCATGAGCACAAACTACTTCTCCACCGTGCTGCCAAAGAATAATAATAATTAAAAATTATTATGATAAGATTGCTAATAATATATAATGACTAAATATGCACAAATAATCGATTCATAATCGATTTATAGCCAATGAATTGTAATCGAATGGCGAGATTCCCAAAGATTTCCACCCCTACTACACAGTGACGTAAATAGATAAGTGAGAGAAGTTAGTACAGAAGTACCATGGATTTTGTAAGCTCCACTTCCTATATGAGTCGGTTTTCCATGAAAATGTTCTTCATAATATTGCTCCGGTTTTCGTATCGTACAAGCAAACATTGCACGAAAACAAACTTGTGCGTTTTCCCACATATCATTTTGCAGAATCAAGTGCCCACCCAAAGAATCTCACGCATTGGTGATTTAGTGTTTGTGTTTTATTTTTTTGAGTACGACTGCAAAATAAGCCACCATGGGGCCAAGGAAAGTTGTGAGTACCTACACTTTGGTAAAGAAAGTGAGGAGGACTCTTGAGTTCAAGAAAAAAACCTCATAGGAACATATTAAAATGGCATCCATGTGGCGCAAAACAGCCCCATTTAATTATAAAAAAATATATATATTTTAAACATGTCCTGTCCACTCACTCAGGTGAATGAGTAGTTGAGTTGATGTAGATGCCTATATCTGCTGTACAGAATTGCTTTACAAAAGAGAAGCGTGGGATACTTCTCTTGTTGCCTTATTTGTATTTGACTTTATTAAATGGAAATATTTAATGTTTGGCACAGCCACAGTAGAGCAGGAGTGGATAGAAAGAAGAAAAAAAGAAGCCAGACAGGAAAATTGCGGGGACAAGAGAGGGATTCACCGAGAGACGACAACAACAAAAAACATAAACAACATCAGCAAATACAATATGTACAAATATGATACCAAAAATCATGGCAAAGAACCAGTTAATGAAGTTGATAGTAATAACACAAAAATGACAATGAGCATTATTGCACTACAAATGGAGCAATAGTAATATCAATAGAGATACCACTATTGATAATAATAATAATTATTCTATTATCAAAATTACAATTGCTTTAAATGCAACAATACATAAATGTGAGGCCTACTTAAATTACAAAAGAAAGGAGAAAAACAGGGGAAAAGAAAGAGGAGGGGACTATATAAACCTTAGAGATAGTTATGGTAAAACTCAAACACTTATTTGGAACATCCCACAGGTTTGCAGGCTAATTGGGAACAAGTAGGTGCCGTGATTCCGTATAAAAACAGCTTCCAAAAAATGTTCAGTCTTTCATAAGAAAAGATGGGGCAAGGTACACCCCTTTGTCCCCAACTGCGTGAGCAAATAGTCAGTTTAAGAACAACGTTTCTCAAAGTGCAAATGCAAGAAATTTAGGGATTTCAACCTCTACGGTCCATAATATTATCAAAAGGTTCAGAGAATCTGGAGAAATCACTCCATGTAAGCGGCATGGCCGGAAACCAACATTGAATGACCGTGACCTTCGATCCCTCAGACGGCACTGTATCAAAAACCGACATCAATCTCTAAAAGATATCACCACATTGGGTTCAGGAACACTTCAGAAAAACACTGTCACTAAATACAGTTGGTCGCTACATCTGTAAGTGCAAGTTAAAGCTCTACTATGCAAAGCCAAAGCCATTTATCAACAACATCCAGAAACGCCGCCGGCTTCCCTGGGCCCGAGATCATCTAAGATGGACTGATTCGAAGTGGAAAAGTGTTCTGTGGTCTGACGAGTCCACATTTTAAATTGTTTTTGGAAATATTCGACATCGTGTCATCCGGACCGAAGGGGAAGCGAACCATCCAGACTGTTATCGACGCAAAGTTCACGAGCCAACATCTGTGATGGTATGGGGGTGCATTAGTGGCCAAGGCATGGGTAACTTACACATCTGTGAAAGCACCATTAATGCTGAAAGGTACATACAGGTTTTGGAACAACATATGCTGCCATCTAAGCGCCATATTTTTCATAGACGCCCCTGCTTATTTCAGCAAGACAATGCCAAGCCACATTCAGCACGTGTTACAACAGAGTGGCTTTGTAAAAAAAGAGTGCGGGTACTTTCCTGGCCCGGCTGCAGTCCAGACCTGTCTCCCATCAAAAATGTGTGGCGCATTATGAAGCGTAAAATACAACAGCGGAGACCCCGGACTGTTGAACGACTGAAGATGTACATAAAACAAGAATGGGAAAGAATTCCACTTTCAAAGCTTCAACAATTAGTTTCCTCAGTTCCCAAACGTTTATTGAGTGTTGTTAAAAGAAAAGCTGATGTAACACAGTGGTGAACATGCCCTTTCACAACTACTTTGGCATGTGTTGCAGCCATGAAATTTTAAGTTAATTATTATTAGCAAAAAGAAAATAAAGTTTATGAGTTTGAACATCAAATATCTTGTCTTTGTAGTGCATTCAATTTAATACGGGTTGAAAAGGATTTGCAAATCATTGTATTCCGTTTGTATTTACATCCAACACAATTTCCTAACTCATATGGAAACAGGGTTTGTATGTATTTTTGTATGTGTGTATTTTTGTCATGTACAATAAATTTCTGTACTAATATGTACGGGAGCCAAAATTCAAATGCTTATTCCTAAAAAGTATTTGTTGTTTCCCCTCTTCAGGTGCGCTTAAAAGGCGGCGAAAACAAGACAGTGTTTGTCCTCGACGAAATCGGGAAAATGGAACTCTTCAGTCAGCCATTCATCAGCGCTGTGAGACAGACACTCGACTGCTCTTCCTGCACCATCTTGGGCACCATCCCTATCCCCAAGGGGAAACCCTTAGGCCTGGTGGAAGAGGTGCGGATTAGGAGCGATGTCAGAGTCTTCACTGTGAGTACAAACACTAATACTCTCGCTGGGAGAGATTGAGGGAAACAACAATATTTAGGTCACTTTTAAGAGCTTTTAAGTCCCTCAGTAGCTGTTGGACACTGTTTACATTTTATCGCACATGGTCTTATGAAGCAGCCAGTCTGTTCTCTCCAGCAGAGTACCATGGCCTGCATTATCCCTCTCCTATAGCTGGATTAAGTCTGAATCATGCGTGACCGATTAAAAGACAAAGGATTCTCTCAAATGTTGAAATTATTAATCATGGCGGACGCCGTTATGGATATTGTCATGCAAAGTACCTACAAACCAAAGTAGTTTGTACTACTACTGCGCAAGTTAATGAGATGGTGTAAACTTTGTTAAGGAAAACATACCACAATATATGACTGAGGTTAGGGTATGTGTACAGTAACATTCAGGAATAAAATTGAACTGCACTTTTTATTTTATTTTGCCCATCACCCACAATCCTTATATAAGACAAGAACACACGTCTTTCCCTTTTTATGTGCATTATAATTAGTAAAAAAAAAAAAAAGAGACTGCTAAGAATGTAGTTAATTGGCAGTCCTCTATAGGTTGTATTCACCTGATGTCACTTCTGGCTCATTGTATGCGAAACTTGAAGTATGGTCAAGCGAGCGTCTTTTGTCAAAGCCTTCTGACCGCCATTTTGCCTTTCTCAAAGAAAAATGGCCTAAGCTTGCCTTGTTTAAGGCTGTTGGAACCATTAAAATCCTTAGTATAAAAGTTTATTCAGAGTTCCTCGAGAGGTTATCAAGAAGGGCAAAAGAGTGCAAGATTTTACAAAAGACGACAAGAAATGCACTTCAGTCCAACGGAGCAGAGTCAAAGAACGCACTAGTTTGCAGTGATCACTTGTTTGTTTGATATAATTTTAATGTTTACTGTTTCCCATTTAAGTATTTTCTTGATGTTAATTGTATTTTGTCCTGTTTCAGAGTTCTTAAAACCCATTCGGCAAGTCTAAATAAAAGAAAGCAAATGTGAAAAAAAATCTAAAAGAGTAAAGCTTTTACCAAAGGCGGCAATCATAAATTAAGCGTTCAGCACATACACAATGTTGACATCTATAGTTATATTTAGATAAAGACGGGGAAAAACACGCATACTCGTAAACAGCGCGAGCAACAACAACAACAAGGCAACAAACATGGCTGTAGACGGAATGTTAAATCATGAAATGCAACCTTGCCTGAGCAAAAACATTGCATGGTATATCGGGAGAGTTTTGATACTAATTTCCTTGACCCAGCCACAAACAAACAAGTTGTAGACCTCCATACTTTTCCAAGTTTTCACGCGCACCAGATATTTCCCAATGTCTGGGAATGCGAGCGACAGATAATCCTTCAGATCACTCGACAAATCTTGTTTGATAACCTAAAAAGATCTATTCCATTGCATATTTAATTTTTTTGCCCTATAAGTACTAAAATATGTTTACACTCTGTTTGCTGCACAGTAGGTTTGGTGGCCCATCATTTTGTTATTTTCTGTTCGAGTTTCAAGTGACTGAATACAACCCATTCTGCCTAAAAAGTGTTCTAAAACATCAAAAAAACACCAACAATACTCCATTTACACGCTGTGACCTGCATACTAATAACCAAGCTATAGCAACATTGTCACTTTAAGAGCTAACACTGAGGAACTACTTTTCCGGCATTGTGACACTTTGCCTTGGTCACACTTCTTCTCTGACCACTACCGAGTAGCCAGCGAGCTGTTACCTACCAGCTAGCTTGTGCTGCTAATTATGTTGATTGCACCCATGATATAAAGAGGGAGCTTGAGTTGCTTCTGCTGTATTGTTTTTTAGTTAGAAAAAGTTCATGCTAGGTACTATAAATCATGCATCTCACGTCTATGGTAGAAGGTGGACATTTTTAAACTTTAAAAATCCATGCTCTTTATACTATATGGGTTTCAACGAATGGAACACAGCATAAGACAATCACAACATCGATATGAAGCATTTTCTATCTGCCGAATGAGGATTATTCCGAGAACTGAAAGATACAACATCCCACCAGTCGGCATCCCAAGGACATTGTAAGTCACCGTTTTATGTTCTTATTTGAAACATTCAGCAACAGTGCTACATGATAATGCTCCAAGGCTCGCACAGTAGTAGCAAAACATAAAGTGCACTCTATGTTTTTGTTGACATTGATTACATAGAGTACATAGCAACGAACGTTGCTGTTGCTATGCGCTTTGTGAAATTAATGAGCCCAGAAAAGAAGTTACGGTAATGCTAAAAATGACCAACATATTGTAAATATTAAATGTTATCATGAATCTGATTGTTACTACATTACATACTGTACATACTTACAGCATGTATAAGAAACATTGTTGGTTTTTGGATGGTTTTTAGAGGACTTTAAAGGGCATCACCATTACCTGCATTTTGAGCAGCTTTGTAGTAGCAGTTTCTCAGTAATTATAACACGCATAAAAAGAAAAACATTTGTGTCGTTGTCTCACATAGGGATTGTGGATGATGGGTGAGAGTCTACCAAAAAAGTGTAGCACCCCCTTTAATATTAAATAGTGTAACAATAATTGTGTTTGTTTTCCTGCCCAGGTATCGAAGGAAAACAGAAATTCCATTCTGCAAGAAATTCTGTCAGCGCTCCAGCAAAGTTTAAAACAGTAGAGCTAACATTTGACATAGAAAACAGATTTTACGTTTAATATTTGATCACAAAATGGATCACACAGCAGGTTACCTTATGATTTCAATACTTCAATGCTAATTGTGTGAAATTATTTTGATGTTCAATTTGAGGGAATACCCATTAAAATCCAGTCACAATTTAACACTTAATTTGTTTACTGTAATTGTTTTATGTATTGGATACAATTATTTAAAATAAAAACTTATTTTGACCGTTGTTTTTGATTTTTTTTGTTACATTTACAGGCATCCATTAGTCCTATATCCTTCTTAACACCGTGCATCCTGAAAGTATTCAGATTTATTTTTTCCTTATTTTGTTTAGTTACAGCCTTATTCCAAAATGGAATAAATTTATTTTTATTCTCAAAATTCTGCTGATGTGAACAGTGCCTCTTCTGGTTGCACTCAAGCAGTGCATTCAGTCTTGTCTAATTTGCTTCAAGACATGATTAATCAAGAAGATATTCCACTGATTGACCCTTGTTAGAATCAATAAATCAATTTATTGGTAAATATGCCTATCTGGCAATTGAAATGCAATAAAAAAAAAATGCTACACTGCAGTTGTAGTTAAAACATTACTTGCCCATATTGGGCTGCTAAAACAAGCTTCACTGTTTGTTTATCCAAGCTTCATTTAGGGATTTCCGGCTTTCCTCTCCAACATTTTCTATCCATATGGTTACAGATTACTGTCAAGGATAAATATCATTACCAAGTAAAAAGATTTTGGACTTTTCAGTATGCAGAGATGTCAGATTAGTTCGCTGCTTCTATCCAAAAAAGGTTGATGGTCAGCTGCTGCTAAGTGTTGTCACACAGTGAAGCTTTCTGTCAACACAATAATGTATACTGTATTAATTGCTTAGCTTGATTATCATAGTTTCACCTTTAAGTTGTTTAGACCAGACAGAAAACTTTCTTGTGTAAATTTCTCATGTGAGCTTTAAATCCGGCTGTTGGATTGACTTTTTTTTTTAACTACAAACTCTCCAACAAGGATAGTTTTCTTATCCTCTAAGCGTGTGCAGGTCATTTCAAAGTGAAATTACAGTTTTGGCATATTTTTAATGTTGCTTGCGTAAATGATGTAAGCTGCCATGCAGCCCAGCTGTGATTTGCGTCAGACAGACTGCTGCGCCAGCATCTGCTCTGCGGCCACCTTTGACTTGTCTCTCTCATTGACTGGCCATCCAAAACACTGCAATGCTGCTGCTGCTGCTGCTTCTTCGCATCCGTTGCAATATGGCATTCTCTGTTATTTTGGGCACAGACTTAGCGGGCAATTATGAGAGTTGGTGAGAGCAGGTGATTCTTAGCACCCTGTCCTCAGAGGGCAAATGGATTGTGTTAGAGTGATGCAGACCTTTGCCAGGTCATTTGGATGTTGTTAATTCATCATGATGCCATCAGGTGACATATTGCCCGTATGGTGATCATGATGGATTTTTAAATGTTAGTATATGCACCCGATCATTGACAGTTATCCACGCTAACACTGTTATTTGTCACAAACCAGATTATTGTATTCATTTTATATGTTGCTGTTTGCTTTTATTCCACATAAAAATTTCTGAAGGATCAGATGAATACACTTCAGAATGAGAGATAGTTCTGTCTACCTCAGAATGACTAGAAATGTAATCCGTGTATTATTTGTTCATTTGAAACCAACATACAAAAAACAGATATTGACCTATATTATGTTATTTTACAACAAAAATATTTAAATGTTTTTTTTTTAATTATTTCATAGCAGTATCTCAACTTACAAGCCTAATTGTGAAGCCGCTCTTAACTCATAACACTTGTATCTCAAATCAAATTTGCTTATTCTTTTCCGCACTGTCCTTCACATTCCCTTTATTCCTTCTTATGGAAAACAAAGGTGTAGCTAGTTTACATCTAGCTCTGAGCTAATGCTACTGAGTAAGACCGCATGTTACAGGTTGAACCTAAAAGCCTACTGAAATGAGATTTTCTTATTTAAACGGGGATAGCAGGTCCATTCTATGTGTCATACTTGATCATTTCGCGATATTGCCATAATTTTGCTGAAAGGATTTAGTAGAGAACATTGACAATAAAGTTTGCAACTTTTGGTGCTGATAAAAAAGCCTTGCCTTTACCGGAAGTCGCAGACGATGACGTCACGAGGGCGAGGGCTCCTCACGTCCTCACATTGTTTTTAATGGGAGCCTCCAGCAGTAAGAGCTATTCGGACCTAGAAAACGGCAATTTCCCCATTAATTTAAGCGAGGATGAAAGATTCGTTGATGATGATATTGATAGCGAAGAACTAGAAGAAAAAAAAAATAAAGTAAAAAAAAAAAAAAAGGCGATCGCATTGGGACGGATTCAGATGTTTTTAGAGACATTTACTAGGATAATTCTGGGGAATCCCCTATCTTTCTATTGTGTTGCAAGTGTTTTAGTGAGATTAAATAGTACCTGATAGTCGGAGGGGTGTGTCCACGGGTGTCTTGAGGCCAGTCTCTGAGGGAAGTCGACGTCAGCCGCATGGACGGCGCAAGCATAGCTGATCTCTGGTAAGAGGCGACTTTTTACCACAATTTTCCCACCGAAACCTGCCGGTTGACAAGTGGTCGGGAACCATGTTCGCTTGACCGCTCTGATCCATAGTAAAGCTTCACCTCCGGGAATTTTAAACAAGGAATCACCGTGTGTTTGTGTGGCTAAAGCTTCCCAACTCCATCTTTCTACTTTGACTTCTCCATTATTAATTGAACAAATTGCAAAAGATTCAGCAACACTGAAGTCCAGAATACTGTTTAATTGCACCATGAAAAAAGATGACTTTTAGCCGCAAATAGTGCTGCGCTAATATTTGCTGACAGTTCGTGACGTCACGCGCACGTGTCATAATTCCGTGACGTTTTCAACAAGAAACTCCGCGGGAAATTTAAAATTCCAATTTAGTAAACTACACCGGCCGTATTGGCATGTGTTGCAATGTTAATATTTTATCATTGATGTATAAACTATCAGACTGCGTGGTGGGTAGTAGTGGGTTTCAGTAGGCCTTTAAGGGGTTAATAGTGACATTAGCAGAGATGCTTGTAACGCATTTTTTTCCCCTTGAAAATGCCAAGCTACATTCTGCACGTGTTACAACAGCGTGGCTTTGTAGTAAAATAGTGTGGGTCTCCTCAGTTCCCAAACGTTTACTGAGTGTTGTTAAAAGGAAAGGCCATCTAACATAGTGGTAAAAATGCCCCTGTACCAACTCGTTTGCAATGTGTTGTTGCTTTTAAATTCCAAGTTTTTGCAAAAAAAGTTTCTCAGTTCAAACATAAAATATCTTGTTTTTGCAGTCCATTAAATTGAAAATAAGTTGAAAAGTATTTGCAAATCATTGTATTCTGTTTTTATTTACGATTTACAAAACGTGCCAACTTCGCTGGTTTTGCATTTTGTATATACTGTATTTCCTTGAATTGCCGCAGGGCATATAGTATGCGCCTGCCTTGAATTACTGCCGGGTCAAACTCGCGTCCCCAAAAAATTTGCGCAGGCTTAGTATTACCGCCGGGTTGAACTTGTGACGTCATGAGTGACACTTCCCCTGTCATCATTTTCAAAATGGAGGAGGCTGATTTCAATACCGGTAATTTGAAATCACATAAAGGGAAGAAGATTAAGAGCTATTCAGTAGGATTTTAGGTCCAAGCTTACATCACACTCAAATTTTTACTGCATACCTTTGGTAAGTGCCGGAGTGAGAAGAGGTTTTAAAATAATTAGCGCATGCTTACTTTTACCGCATGCCTTTGGTAGGCGCAGGTGTGAGAAGAGGTTTTAAATTAATTAGCGTCCCAGCGGCAATTCAAGGAAATACGGTGGTCTTGCCCTGTTATTGCTGTAAACACTATGTGATCAGTGTGCAAATGTCCCAATGTGGTACTCTTTCAGTGGACGTGAAAACATAGACATCGTCTAAGTAGACGCAGCATTGGCTGCTGTGACGCGAGAAATTTGTCCGCCCTCTTGAAGTGGTGATGAGGAGCAGGCAGTTGACAGGTAGAAAACAAAGATGGCAGGATGGTGTTCAGCGTTTTCCTGCTCAAATGAGCGGACTGTTGAAAATAGGAATCGGGGGATTACTTTTCACAAGTAAGATTTAATATTGACATAAGTATATTAACATTGTATTTTGTGAAAAGAAAGAGCAAAGATCTTCAATAGTACTGAAATCGTAGCCGCTAGCAAACAAAGAGTATGACCTTAATAGAATAGCTTGTCAATTAAATTAATACAATTTAAAAATGTCATACTTGAAAAACCATAAAGTTGAAATAAATGATGAAGATAAAGATTGTAAAAGCCAACAGGAGTAAAAGTTAGGACCAAGGTCCAGATTGTGTAGGCGGGGGGGGGGGGGGGGGGGGGGTTTAATATATGTTAGCTAACTAGACAATCAGATGGACAGTGGCTATACAGTATAATACAGGTCTGTATTTAGTCATACATGTAAAACAATCACTGTAAACATCATTTAAGGGAAGATTGTAATACAAAATATCAATACAAAGTGTCAAGACAGAATAAACTCTGCTGCTGCAGCAACAGAGATACAGTCTATAGGTCCCTAAGATATATAGATATCTAATGTATTCATACACTGCGATGAGGTGGCGACTTGTTCAGGGTGTACACCACCTACCGCCCGAATGCAGCTGAGATAGGCGCCAGCTACCCCCTGCAACCCCAAAAGGGACAAGCGGTAGAAAATGGATGGATGGATGTATTCATACATCGTTTGTGTAGGATATACGCATGTATTTATAACCTAATCATAGTGTTTCTTCAACTTAAAAAAAGATGACCGTTTTTTCCCCCCGTGCTCTGGGATTATATTCCCAGTTTTGAACTCGGATGTCTGGTCACTAATAGCAGAGGTTCTCAACCTTTTTTTTGTGTTTCCTGTGAACATTTTTTTAATTCAAGTACCTCCTAATCAGAGCAAAGCATTTTTGGTTGAAAAAAAGAGATAAAGAAGTAAAATACAGCACTATGTCATCAGTTTCTGATTTATTAAATTGTATAACAGTGTAAAATATTGCTCATTTGTAGTGGTCTTTCTTGAACTACATGGAAAAAAAGATGTAAAAATAACTAAAAACTTGTTGAAAAATAAACAAGGGATTAAATGATAAATAAAGATTTCTACACGTAGAAGTAATCATCAATTTAAAGTGCCGTCTTTGGGGATTGTAATAGAGATCCATCTGGATTCATGAACTTAATTCTAAACATTTCTCCACAAAAAAATAAATCTTCAACATCAGTATTTATGGAACATGTCCACAAAAAATCTAGCTGTCAACACTGCATATTGCATTGTTGTATTTTTTTTTCACAGTTTATGAATATACATTCATATTTTGTTGAAGTATTATTAAAAATATATATTTATACAAGATTTTTGAATTGTTGCTATTTTTAGAATATTTTTAAAAAATCTCACGTACTCCTTGGCATACCTTCAAGTACCCCCAGGGGTACGTGTACCCCCATTTGAGAACCACTGACTTATAGCATATAGAAATATTATATTACTGTTAAGCAAACTATAAATAATAAAACACGCTGAAACATGTGTCCTTTATCATAGTAACACGTATGACAAAAAACGTGTGAAAATCAGTGGTATTCAGTGAGGTAAGATGAATTAAATGCACTGACAGTTCATTGCTCCTGCCAAATGTATTGCACTCAGTGGAGCGGATCACCACTCCAAGATGGCGGCCCTGCGTCTCGTCAGCGCTAGTAGGAGGTTGCGCTCGATGCTGCGTCTACTTATAAGATGTCTATGTGTGAAAGCGTTATTGTCCGCTGCAGGCTTGGGGAGCGTCGCGTTAAAAGCCATGCTGAATAGTTTGAATGCATATAAAGGGTCTAAATATCTCAAAACTCTCAGATACAGTCACAGCAAATCTGTGAGACGGATGTCTGTCTGGCACCCCGCTTCTTTTATCCCTCCATACACAAAGCGTATAGAGACGTGCAAGGAGCTTACAGACCATTCAGGACAAAAGGGAGCTTGCTATGCATGTGCAGTGGGGTTTGAAGACATGGCTGTCTACAAACCCCAATTCCATATGAGTTGGGAAATTGTGTTAGATGTAAATATAAACGGAATACAATTATTTGCAAATCCTTTTCAACCCATATTCAATTGAATGCACTACAAAGACAAGATATTTGATGTTCAAACACATCAACTTAATTTTTTTTTTGCAAATAATAATTAACTTAGAATTTCATGGCTGCAACACGTATGAAAGTAGTTGGGAAAGGGCATGTTCACCACTGTGTTGCATCACCTTTTCATTTAACAACACTCAAACGTTTGGGAACTGAGGAAACTAATTGTTGAAACTTTGAAAGTGGAATTCTTTCCCATTCTTGTTTTATGTAGAGCTTCTGTCGTTCAACAGTCCGGGGTCTCCACTGTTGTATTTTACACTTCATAATGCGCCACACATTTTCGATGGGAGACAGGTCTGGACTGCAGGCGGGCCAGGAAAGTACCCGCACTCTTTTTTTTTTAACGAAGCCATGCTGTTGTACTACGTGCTGAATTTGGCTTGGCATTGTCTTGCTGAAATAAGCAGGGGCGTCCATGAAAAAGACGGCGCTTAGATGGCAGCATATGTTGTTCCAAAACCTGTATGTACCTTTCAGCATTAATGGTGCCTTCACAGATGTGTAAATTACCCATGCCTTGGGCACTAATGCACATCCATACCATCACAGATGATTTGCAAATCATTTTCAAACCATACTCAGTTGAGTATGCTACAAAGACAACATATTTGATGTTAAAACTGATAAACAATTTTTTTTTTTTGCAAATAATCATTAACTTTAAAATTTGATGCCAGCAACACGTGACAAAGAAGTTGGGAAAGGTGGCAATACATTCTGATAAAGTTGAGGAATGCTCATCAAACACCTACTTGGAACATCCCACTGGTGTGCAGGCTAATTGGGACCAGGTGGGTGCCATGATTGGGTATAAAAGCAGCTTCCATGAAATGCTAAGTAATTCACAAAAAAGGATGGGGTGAGGGTCACCACTTTGTAAGCAAATTGTCGAACAGTTTTACAACAACATTTCTCAACAAGTTATTGCAAGGAATTTAGGGATTTTACCATCTACGGTCCGTAAAATCATCAAAAGGTTCAGAGAATCTGGAGAAATCACTGCACGTAAGCGATGATATTATGGACCTTTGATCCCTCAGGCGGTACTGCATCAAAAACCGACATCAGTGTGTAAAAGATATCACCACATTTGCTCAGGAACACTTCAGAAAACCTCTGTCAGTAACTACAGTTGGTCACTACATCTGTAAATGCAAGTTAAAACTGTACTATGCAAAGCGGATGCCATTTATCAACAACACCGAGGAACGCCGCCAGCTTCGCTGGGCCCGAGCTAATCTAAGATGGACTGATGGAAAGTGGAAAAGTGTTCCGTGGTCTGACGAGTCCACATTTCAAATTATATTTGGAAACTGTGGACGTGGTGTCCTCCGGAACAAAGAGAAAAATAACCATCCGGATTGTTATAGGCGCACAGTTCAAAAGCCAGCATCTGTGATGGTATGGGGGTGTATTAGTACCCAAGGCATGGGTAACTTACACATCTGTGAAGGCACCATTAATGCTGAATTGTCCATACAGGTTTTGGAGCAACATATGTTGTCATCCAAGCAACATTATCATGGACGCCCCTGCTTATTTCAGCAAAACAACGCCAAGCCATGTGTTACAACAGCGTGGCTTCGTAGTAAAAGAGTGCGGGTACTTTCCTGGCCCGCCTGCAGTCCAGACATGTCTCCCATCGAAAATGTGTGGCGCATTATGAAGCTTAAAATACGACAACAAGACCCCGGACTGTTGAACAACTTAAGCTGTACACCAAGCAAGAGTGTTAAAGAATTCCACTTTCAAAGCTCCAAAAATTAGTTTCCTCAGTTCCCAAACGTTTATTGAGTTTTGTTAAAAGAAAAGGTGATGTAACACAGTGGTGAACATGCCCTTTCCCAACTACTTTGGCACGTGTTGCAGCCATGAAATTCTAAGTTAATTATTATTTGCAACAGCAAAAAGGTTTATGAGTTTGAACATCAAATATCTTGTCTTTGTAGTGCATTCAATTGAATATGGGTTGAAAAGGATTTGTAAATCATTGTATTCAGTTTGTATTTACATCTAACACAATTTCCCAACTCATATGGAAACGGGGTTTGTAATAAAAACACAGGATGACTGTGTAACAATATCAATAACATGTTTGAATTATGAATTACAATGTGATTTTGCCCTTAAAGTCATCCTTTGTGCATGTACTTGTTTACTGAGTTTGCAAACAATAAGAAAAGTAACTGAATATATTTTGATAATGAAAGAAATATCGATTTAACCACTGTACTATTGACATTATATTGATAGTGTACTTGGTATTGTTATTATTTGTATCGATCCGCCCACCTCAAGTGCTCTATCTTAGGTGTTAGCATATTTAGTGACACTCCACACTCTGTAGAGTTGCATGTTTAGTTTTTCCTCGTCTTACAGTGATACTTGTAAGAAACACAGTTTGCTGACTTAGAGATGGCTTTGCACTGTGGAGGGACATTAGCCACTCGCGAGAATACTACATTGAACTTTTGAAATAATAACAAATTGGAGGTCATTTAGCGCAAAAGTTGTCTCCAAATATTTTGCTTATTTGTTCTTGAGGCGATCAACAATGTTATGAATCATAAAGCCGTCGCTAAAATAGTTACAGAAGTCGAACACAAAGTTCAAAGAAGGGCATTTCTGTACGTTGTTTTCCAAACATGGATGTAAAAGTCACATGACTCGTTCCCATGGGGGGGGAGCATGACTTATTTTAAGAGCGTAAGAGCTAAAGCTTCTTAGAAGTCTTTATGAGCACATCCAGGGCATGTGACTTCTAGCTGTTTTACAACAGCTACTCATTTGGATCCACTATAAACCTTCAAAAAGCAATAACCAGCCTGACTTTTTTAGCCACCGTGCTAATGATCATCGTTACGGTCAACTAGGCCTTCACAGGTGGGCAGTTAACATCCAGACTGTTAACATCTTAACCCTTATTCCATCTTGATTCCCATCTCCATGATGCCTAAACCAGGCTTCTTATTACATCACTTAACTGGCACAGCCTCCAGCGGGGAAGGAGTGTCCAGTTTCAAACAACCTTTGCATCTGAGTTCAAAGCGGGGCATGAAATCAACACATCCCCTCGCCTTACAACCTCCCCGCCCCCCGTAGCTCATAAACTACTTCCTTTAAAAACAAATCAAACATTTTCACACGCAGACGGGAGGACTGATAATAACACTTGCTTGATGATTGTGGAAAGACAAACACATGCATTTGTTGTATTTTATGTTTCTTTTATAAAATACTCCACATCGAGAGGGGCCAGAAGAGGTGGTTCGGACATCTGGTTAGGATGCCACCCGGTCGTCTCCCTAGGGAGGTGTTTCGGGCTTTGGAAGACCCAGGACACGTTGGGAAGAATATGTCTCCCGGCTGACCTGGGAATGCCTCAGGATCCCCCGGGAAGAGCTGGTCGAAGTGGCTGCGGAGAGGAAAGTCTGGGCTTCCCTGCTTAGGCTGCTGTCCCCGCGACCCGACCTCGGATAAGCGGAAGAAGATGGATGGATGAATGTTATGGTATTCATGAAACCTGCATCCTACTCAGTGGCCTAGTGGTTGGAGCAGGGGTCACCAACCTTTTTGAAACCAAGAGCTACTTCTTGGGTACTGATTAATGCGAAGGGCTACCAGTTTGATACACACTTAAATAAATTAACAGTTCAATTTACCTTTAACTCTGTTATTATTAATAATTAATGATATTTATCTTTGTGGAAACACTGATCATCTTAATGATTTCTCACAATAAATATATATGTTTGATGACATGTTTTAAATAGGTTAAAATCCAATCTGCACTTTGCTAGAATATATAACAAATTGAACCAAGTCTTATTTCTAACAAAGACAAATCAGTATTTCTTCTAGACTTTCCTGAACAAAAATTTAAAAAGGAATTCAAAAGACTTTGAAATGAGATTTAAATTTGATTCTACAATAAATGTTTTGAATTTTAATCATAAGTTTGAAGGAATATTTCACAAATATTCTTCGTCTAAAAAACAGAAGCAAAAATGAAGATTTCAATTAAAATGTATTTATTATTCTTTACAATAAAAAAATAAATTGAACATTGATTTAAATTGTCAGGAAAAAAGAGGAAGGAATTTAAAAGGTAAAAAGGTATGTTTAAAAATCCTAAAATCATTTTTAAGGTAGTATTTTTCCTCCAATATTGTCTTTCTGAAAGTTATAAGAAGCAAAGTAATTTAATGAATGAATTTAGTGAAGAACAAGTCTTTAAAATATTTTCTTGGATTTTCAAATTCTATTTGAGTTTTGTCTCTCTGAAAATTAAAAATGTCGAGCAAAGCGAGACCAGCTTACTAGTAAATAAATACAATTTAAAAAAGGCAGCTCACTGGTTAATGTTGCTATTTGAGCTATTTTTAGAACAGGCCAGCGGGCTACTCATCTGGTCCTTACGGGCTACCTGGTGCCAGCGGGCACCGCGTTGGTGACCCCTGGGTTACAGTGCCCGCCCTGAGATCGGTAGGTTGGGAGTTCGAACCCGGGCCGAGTCATACCAAAGACTTTAAAAAAAATGAGACCCATTACCTCCCTGCTTGGCACTCAGCATCAAGGGTTGGAATTGGGGGTTGAATCACCATAAATGATTCCCGGGCGCAGCACCGCTGCTGCTCACTGCTCCCCTCACCTCCCAGGGGGTAATCAAGGGGATGGGTCAAATGCTGAGGACACATTTCACCACACCTGGTGTGTGTGTGACAATCATTGGTACTTTAACTTTAACAAAGAAAAGGTTGGAGACAAAGCAGGAGCTTGCATCCTCTTGTTACTGAGAGCCAGCAGTTGCAGAAGTAATAGGAGATGTCAGCGGATCATGCAGGGGTTAAAGTTCATTCAGAGGATACACAGATTAGGGGTGTGGCGATCCATCGATGAGGTTTTGGCCCCTGGAGGCTGCTAACTTGACAGGAAGCGTGTGTATTTTGTTCCAAGAAATTTTGGACCACTTGAAGGGTGAAAGGACATTTTTGTAAACAACATGTCTGATTGTGTTTGCCGTTCAGAATTAGGATGAGCCAGCATCTCTACCAGGTGACTCTGAATGAGTTTTTGTAGTCCCAGTACTGTACTTTCCAGACCATAGGGCGTACCGGATTATAAGGCGCACTGCCGATGAGCGGGTCTATTTTGGTCCATTTTCCTACAAAAGGCACACCGACTTATAGGGCGTATTAAAGGGATCTTTTCCATCCATTTTCTACCGCTTGTCCCGTTTGGTGTCGCTGGAGCCTATCTTTAGCTGCATTTGGGTGGAAGGCGGGATACACCCTGGACAAGTCGCCACCTCCTCGCAGAAGGGATATTTTATTTTTTTCTAAATGTAAAACACTTTCTTGTGGTCTGCATAACACGTAAAGGTTGTTCTTTGGTCAAAATGTTTTACAAATCATCTTCAAACCGCTTTCTGACAGTCGCTTCACGATGCGCGGTCTTATTTACGTGGCAGCGCCTTCTCCACACGTCATTTTTGTTACAGCGGTGTAGCGTGCAGGGACGGGAGTGGAAGAAGTGTCAAAAGATGGAGCTAACTAATTTAATGACATTCAGACTTTACGAAAATCAATAACGGAGAAGCATCTCCTCATTGGTGGCTCACTAGTGCAACAACAACGCCGGAAATGTGTCCCGTGAAAAACCGTCCGACCGGAAGTCTCTAATAACTAAAGTTCCTTGGGCGAATAATGTCTACTCACCACACCGGTATGTTTTAGCGCTTTCATGGCAGATAGAAGTAAGAACTTTACACTACTTTATATTTGAAATGGCAACAGTGGAGGATGAATGTACCAGGCCACCTACCCAGTGGCCTAGTGGTTAGAGTGTCCGCCCTGAGATCGGTAGGTTGTGGGTTTAAACCCCGGCCGAGTCATACCAAGACTATAAAAATGGGACTAATTACCTCCCTGCTTGGCGCTCAGAATCAAGGGTTGGAATTGGGGGTCAAATCACCAGAAATTATTCCCGGGCGTGGCACCGCTGCTGCCCACTGCTCCCCTCACCTCCCAGGGGGTGGAACAAGGAGATGGGTCAAATGCAGAGGACAAATTTCACCGCACTTACTGTGTGTGTGACAATCATTGATACTTTAACTTTAAAGGGGAACATTATCACCAGACCTATGTAAGCGTCAATATATAACTTGATGGTGCAAAAAAAAGACTATATATTTTTTTGCCGATTTCCGAACTCTAAATGGGTGAGTTTTTGCGAATCAAACGCCTTTCTATTTATCGCTCTCGGAGCGATGATGTCAGAACCTGACGTCACCTAGGCAGTCAACGCCATTTTCTCCACCACATTACATGCAGCAAGTCAAATCATCTCTGTTATTTTCCGTTTTTTCGACTGTTTTCCGGTACCTTGGAGACATCATGCCTCGTCGGTGTGTTGTCGGAGGGTGTAACAACACGATCAAGGACGGATTCATGTTGATTTACGTAGAATGTGCATCGATTAGCACGGCATGCTAATCGATGCTAACATGCTATTTAGGCTAGCTGTATATACATATTGCATCGTTATGCCTCATTTGTAGCTATATGTGCATCCAGCCTTTCCCTCCACCCACATTTAATGCCAAACAAACACTTACCAATCGACAGATTTAAGTTGCTCCTGTGTCAAGAGATGCGAAAGTTCCTCGTTTGGTTTTTACCGGCAATGCTACGACAGACATGGCACAGAGATTGCAAGGATGTCTGGATATCCTGCGACACTCAAAGCAGATGCATTCCCAACGATAAAGTCAACGAAATCACAAAGGTGAGTTTTGTTGATGTTATTGACTTATGTGCTAATCAGACATATTTGGTCGGGGCATGACTGCCAGCTAATCGATGCTAACATGCTATTTAGGCTAGCTGTATGTACATTTGTAGCTATATTTGCATCCAGCGTTTCCCCCCACCCACATTTAATGCCAAACAAACACTTACCAATCGACTGTTTTAAGTTACTCCAGTGTCACAAGATGCGAAACTTCCGATCGTTGGTCTGCACATTTTACCGGCGATGCTAAGGCAAACATGGCCGAATAGCGTCAATAGCTAATCGCTCAATAGCTTCAGTTTCTTCTTCAATTTGGTTTTCACTATCTGCCTCCATACTCCAACCATCCGTTTCAATACATGCACAATCTGTTTAATCGCTTAAGCCGCTGAAATCCGAGTCCGAATCCGAGCTAATGTCGCTATATCTTGCTGTGCTATCCACTAGTTGTTTGTATTGGCATCACTATGTGACGTCACAGGGAAATGGACAGTGGCTCTGCAGATAGCGTAAATCAGGCACTTTAAAGCTTTTTTTAGGGATATTCCGGGACGGGTAAAATTTTGAAAAAAACTTCAAAAAATAAAATAAGCCACTGGGAACTGATTTTTATTGGTTTTAACCCTTCTGAAATTGTGATAATATTCCCCTTTAACTTAGTGTCTCATAACAAGAAGATAGAGAAAAAGAAGAAGCTTATCGACTCCGGTGTCGGAAGAGACCACAAAGGCGAACCGCGCAAATTTTCCGGACTTATGCAGATCGCAAATACAGATCAGCAGGTACCAGAAGGTAAGAAAAGTTGCTTTTGCTTAATATAGCGAAACAAATCCTCAAATGATATGTCTTACCTTATACACACAATAATAATACTCGTATGTTGAAACACAGTATAATCCATCAAGCAGTGCGGCTTCATAACAAAGTCATACTAAAACATTTTGATGTGTGTAAAGATCTATATTTTCAATGGAACATAATATGATCAAACTTTCTTGTTCTTGTCAAAAGTCTAGCAGCCGCATTTTGTACCAACTGTAATCTTTTAATGCTAGACATGGAGAGACCCGAAAATAATACGTTACAGTAGTCGAGGCGAGACGTAACAAACGCATGGATAATGATCTCAGCTTCTTTAGTGGACAGAATGGAGCGAATTTTAGCGATATTACGGAGATGAAAGAAGGCCGTTTTAGTAACGCTTTTAATGTGTGCCTCAAAGGAGAGAGTTGGGTCGAAGATAATACCCAGATTCTTTACCGTGTCGCCTTGTTTAATTGTTTGGTTGTCAAATGTTAGAGTTGTATTATTAAATAGAGTTCGGTGTCTAGCAGGACCGATAATCAGCATTTCCGTTTTTTTGGCGTTGAGTTGCAAAAAGTTAGCGGACATCCATTGTTTAATTTCATTAAGACACGCCTCCAGCTGACTACAATCCGGCGTGTTGGTCAGCTTTAGGGGCATGTAGAGTTGGGTGTCATCAGCATAACGGTGAAAGCTAATACCGTATTTGCGTATGATGTCACCTAGCGGCAGCATGTAGATGCTGAAGAGTGCAGGGCCAAGGACCGAACCCTGGGGAACTCCACACGTTACCTTAACGTAGTCCGAGGTCACATTGTTATGGGAGACACACTGCATCCTATCAGTAAAATAAGAGTTAAACCAAGACAGGGCTAAGTCGGACATACCAATTAGTGTTTTGATACGTTCTAATAAAATATTATGATCGACGGTATCGAAAGCAGCGCTAAGATCGAGGAGCAGCAACATAGATGACGCATCAGAATCCATCGTTAGCAATAGATCATTAGTCATTTTTGCGAGGGCTGTCTCCGTCGAGTGATTTGCCCTGAAACTGGATTGAAAGGTTTCACATAGATTGTTAGACGCTAAGTGTTCATTTAACTGCTCCGCAACAATTTTTTCAAGGATTTTTGAAATAAAGGGAAGGTGAGACACCGGTCGGTAGTTTACCATGAGGTCAGGATCGAGGTTAGGTCTTTTAAGAAGAGGATGAATAACCGCTTTTTTGAATGCTAGGGGAACAGTGCCCGAGGAGAGTGATAAGTTTATAATATTTAGCACTGATGGACCTAATAATACAAAGAGCTCCTTGATCAGTTTCCCAGGAAGAGGGTCAAGCAAACATGTTGTCTGTTTTATTCCATTTACACGTTGTAACAATTCCTCTAATGTTATTTCCTCAAAACGAGAGAAACTATTTTGGAGGGCAGTATCCGCCGTATATACCATCGTATCAGTGTTAATAGAACCCCGTTCAATCAATCAATCAATCAATGTTTACTTATATAGCCCTAAATCACTAGTGTCTCAAAGGGCTGCACAAACCACCACGACATCCTCGGTAGGCCCACATAAGGGCAAGGAAAACTCACACCCAGTGGGACATTGGTGACAATAATGACCCAGTGGGACGTCAGTGACAATGATGACTATGAGAACCTTAGAGAGGAGGAAAGCAATGGATGTCGAGCGGGTCTAACATGATACTGTGAAAGTTCAATCCACAATGGATACAACACAGTCGCGAGAGTCCAGTCCAAAGAGGATCCAAGACACAGCAGCGAGAGTCCCGTTCACAGCGGAGCCAGCAGGAAACCATCCCAAGCGTAGGCGGACCAGCAGCGCAGAGATGTCCCCAGCCGATACACAGGCGAGCAGTACATGGCCACCGGATCGGACCGGACCCCCTCCACACGGGAGAGTGGGACATAGAAGAAAAAGAAAAGAAACGGCAGATCAACTGGTCTAAAAAGGGAGTCTATTTAATGGCTAGAGTATACAAATGAGTTTTAAGGTGAGACTTAAATGCTTCTACTGAGGTGGCATCGCGAACTGTTACCGGGAGGGTATTCCAGAGTACTGGAGCCCGAACGGAAAATGATCTATAGCCCGCAGACTTTTTTTGGGCTTTGGGAATCACTAATAAGCCGGAGTCCTTTGAACGCAGATTTCTTGCCGGGACATATGGTACAATACAATCGGCAAGATAAGATGGAGCTAGACCGTGTAGTATTTTATACGTAAGTAGTAAAACCTTAAAGTCACATCTTAAGTGCACAGGAAGCCAGTGCAAGTGAGCCAGTACAGGCGTAATGTGATCAAACTTTCTTGTTCTTGTCAAAAGTCTAGCAGCCGCATTTTGTACCAACTGTAATCTTTTAATGCTAGACATGGGGAGACCCGAAAATAATATGTTACAGTAATCGAGGCGAGACGTAACAAACGCATGGATAATGATCTCAGCGTCTTTAGTGGACAGAATGGAGCGAATTTTAGCGATGTTACGGAGATGAAAGAAGGCCGTTTTAGTAACGCTTTTAATGTGTGCCTCAAAGGAGAGAGTTGGGTCGAAGATAATACCCAGATTCTTTACCGTGTCGCCTTGTTTAATTGTTTGGTTGTCAAATGTTAGAGTTGTATTATTAAATAGAGTTCGGTGTCTAGCAGGACCGATAATCAGCATTTCCGTTTTTTTGGCGTTGAGTTGCAAAAAGTTAGCGGACATCCATTGTTTAATTTCATTAAGACACGCCTCCAGCTGACTACAATCCGGCGTGTTGGTCAGCTTTAGGGGCATGTAGAGTTGGGTGTCATCAGCATAACGGTGAAAGCTAATACCGTATTTGCGTATGATGTCACCTAGCGGCAGCATGTAGATGCTGAAGAGTGCAGGGCCAAGGACCGAACCCTGGGGAACTCCACACGTTACCTTAACGTAGTCCGAGGTCACATTATTATGGGAGACACACTGCATCCTATCAGTAAGATAAGAGTTAAACCAAGACAGGGCTAAGTCTGACATACCAATTCGTGTTTTGATACGTTCTAATAAAATATTATGATCGACGGTATCGAAAGCAGCGCTAAGATCGAGGAGCAGCAACATAGATGACGCATCAGAATCCATCGTTAGCAATAGATCATTAGTCATTTTTGCGAGGGCTGTCTCCGTGGAGTGATTTGCCCTGAAACCGGATTGAAAGGTTTCACATAGATTGTTAGACGCTAAGTGTTCATTTAACTGCTGCGCAACAATTTTTTCAAGGATTTTTGAAATAAAGGGAAGGTGAGACACCGGTCGGTAATTTACCATGAGGTCAGGATCGAGGTTAGGTCTTTTAAGAAGAGGATGAATAACCGCTTTTTTGAATGCTAGGGGAACACTGCCCGAGGAGAGTGATAAGTTTATAATATTTAGCACTGATGGCCCTAATAATTCAAAGAGCTCCTTGATCAGTTTCCCAGGAAGAGGGTCAAGTAAACATGTTGTCTGTTTTATTCCATTTACACGTTGTAACAATTCCTCTAATGTTATTTCCTCAAAACGAGAGAAACTATTTTGGAGGGCAGTATCCGCCGTATATACAATCGTGTCAGTGTTAATAGAACCCCGTTGTAGCTGGGACGCATTGTCTTTAATCTCCTTTCTAATGACTTCAATTTTCTTACTAAAGAATTGCATAAAGTCATCAGCTGAGTGGGTTGAGCTACTGGAAGGAATCCCTTGTTGGGTTAGCGATGCTACCGTACTAAACAAAAATTTAGGATCGTTTTTATTACGGTGGATGAGATTTGAGTAATATTTAGCTTTAGCTAAGGTAAGCATGCGTTTATAAGTTATTAAACCATCCCGTTGTAGCTGGGACGCATTGTCTTTAATCTCCTTTCTAATGACTTCAATTTTCTTACTAAAGAATTGCATAAAGTCATCAGCTGAATGGGTTGAGCTACTGGAAGGGGTCCCTTGTTGGGTTAGCGATGCTACCGTACTAAACAAAAATTTAGGATCGTTTTTATTACGGTGGATGAGATTTGAGTAATATTTAGCTTTAGCTAAGGTAAGCATGCGTTTATAAGTTATTAAACCATCACTCCATGCTTGATGGTGCACCTCAAGTTTAGTTGTGCGCCATTTGCGTTCCAGCTTTCTACATAATAATTTCTGAGCTCTAGTTTCTTCAGTAAACCATGGCGTACGCCTTTTTGGAGCCTTTTTTAACTTCAGCGGTGCTATACTATCAATGGTTTCGCGCAGGGCGTTGTTAAAGTTGTTAGTGAGGTTATCAATAGAGCCCACATACTTTGGGAATGGTGCCATTACCGAGGGCAGTAGGTCAGCAAGAGTTGTCGTTGTGGCTGTATTAATGTTGCGGCTGCTATAGCAGTTATTATTATTATCAGTTTGACGAACATGCGTCTGAACCTCGAATTTTATAAGGTAATGATCGGACAATACTTTAGTACACGGGAGTATCGTAACTTTGGAAACGGTGATACCCCTGACAAGCACTAGGTCTATCGTATTACCGTTGCGATGCGTGGGTTCATTTATTATTTGTGTAAGACCACAGCTATCAATTACAGCCTGGAGCGCTACGCACGGTGGGTCCGATGGGGTATTCATATGGATATTAAAGTCCCCCATTATGATTATATTATCGGCGTGTGTCACTAGATCAGCAACAAACTCTGAGAATTCATTGATAAAGTCCGAATAGGGCCCTGGGGGGCGGTAGATAACAGCCAGGTGTAGAGGCAGCGGTGTGACAGACCTCATAGTTAGCACCTCAAACGATTTATATTTATTATTTATGTTAGGACTAAGGTTAAAGTTTTCGTTGTACATTAGTGTGACCCCCCCACCCCTTTTAAGCGGACGGGCAATATGCGCATGTGTAAAGTTAGAAGGACATGCCTCGTTTAGCGCAAAAAAGTCGTTTGGTTTAAGCCAGGTTTCGCAGAGACCGATGACGTTAAGATTGTTGTCTCTGATGATATCATTAACTAATAACGTTTTGGGAGACAATGATCTTATGTTTAAAAAACTTATATTATAGGTAGTGGGCTGTTTCATGGAATTTTTGATCAAATTATCCGTAGTAGCAATATTAATAATGTTGTGTTTATTATGCCCAGTGCATTTAGTATAGTTACGACCATATCTAGGAATTGATACGACGGGAATTTTCCGATTGTCTGATTGTTGCTTTGATAAACTGCACGCATCATGGTTAGACTCCTCAGTAACGGGGATTTTCCGATTGTTTGTTTGTTGCTTTGATAAACTGCACGCATCATGGTTAGCCACCTCAGTAACGGGGATTTTCCGATTGTTTGTTTGTTGCTTTGATAAACTGCACGCATCATGGTAAGCCACCTCAGTAACGGGGATTTTCCGATTGTTTGTTTGTTGCTTTGATAAACTGCACGCATCATAGTTAGCCACCTCAGTAAAACACATGTCCAACTCTGAAACACTCAAAGCAGAAAAAACGTGTTCTAATTTAACTGACTCCTTACCCAGACCAGTAGTCTCGCATTTTCCATTTAAATCCGTCTGCAGGATGGAGGGAAATGGTGTCCTGTGGGGATTAGCCTTCTGCTTTGTTTTTAGCCCCGCTCGACATCCGCGTTTCCGATCACACCGCTGGCGTCTGCTCCGTAGACGGCCCCCGCTGCTACTAGACTCCCCTGCTTCACAGGCCGCTGGATGTAGCCGCCGACGTATTCCCATGCTAGTTAGCTAGTCTAGCACGCAAGCGTCTATCAGTCCAAAACGGCCCGATATGTCCACATCCAGAAGTGTCTGGCGGTCGTACGTGATCATGAAGTGACCACGATGTGAGCCAGCCATAAAGTTTGTAGAATTGTCCGGTATTTCTGCCAAATGTTCCATCTTTAGCAGCAGCTCCGCAATGTTGCAGCCCGTACGGGCGCCGCCATCTTGGAATATCATAACATAACATAAAATGTTGGTGTTGTTTACTTGAGTCATATCGCAGTCTCCACATATCACTTGTGTGTGACTTCTGTCATATTGCAGTCTACAGGTATCTCTTATGTGTGAGTGCCATCTACTGGTCACACTTATCATTCCAACATGTACTAAATAAAACTGATTTGAGGTAGGGCTGGGCGATATATCGACATATACGATATATCGCAGGTTTGTCTCTGTGCGATATAGAAAATTACTATATCGTAATATTCGAGTATACGTTCTCACGCAGGACTTTTGGCTGTGGGCGTACACTTCAGGCTCTCCTCGCTCTTTCCTGTGTCTCCTCACAGACAAGCAGGCGCACATTCTTACATATGTCACAAACCGTCACGTCATACGTCACATACACGCCCTCGCAGAGCAGAGAGCTAGCGGCGTGGCTAACGTTAGCTGCTAACGTAGCCGTACGAGAGAAAGATGCTGCGGATCTGGTAACAAATGAAGAATTAATTCCCAATAAAAACAGTAGGGTTTCCGTCGTCTGGCGGTGGTTCGGCTTCAAGTGGCAATATGTCGAACAGACAACGGTAATTTGTCAAGTGTGGTGGGGGGAAGCGTTGCTATAAAAAGTAGCATTAATGCTAATATCTAGCATCATTTGAAAAGTCACTCGCTAGAGAATGAAGACAATTTCATAACCTTAGTAACATACCAAATAGTGAAGGAAGGATACTATTTGATTTCCTATTATGCAGCTCATTTTTATTTAAAACTTAAAATGTCTCTGACAATCTTGCAATTTATGTTTCGGAAATGACTTGAATGTTTGTGCCATTGCTTAATAACTTTAATAAATACACTTTTGGTCAATTGACTTAGTTGTGATTTCCCTCTCTGTATGAAAGTTTAAAAGTAGCATATATCAATGCGGTATGAAGAAGAATATTTTAATCTATACACATAGAATCGTAGTGCTGTGATTATATGCATCAAGTGTTCATTCAAGGCCAAGGCAAAATATCAAGATATATATCGCGATATGGCCTAAAAATATTGCGATATTAAAAAAAGGCAGTATCGCCCAGTCCTACTTTGAGGTCAGTAAGCACAACCAAAATTATAAGGCGCACTGTCGAGTTTTGTGAAAATGAAAGGATTTTAAGTGTGCCTTATAGTCCGAAAAATACAGTAGTGTACCTAAGACTACGTTTACCCTGGAGGGCAAAGTGGACCAAATGGGATTATTTCAAAATCCAATTTTTTACAGCTGACTGTATAGATTACAAGTAAAATGTGATCTTTATCAGGCTCCAGTATAAACATGCTTAGGTCCCATTGTGGCCCCAGTGTGGCCTCAATGTCACTTGCATGCTCAGTTCGATAAAGTGAAAACAAAGCAACTTGACCGGATTTCATAAATGAACAGGGAAGTCGCTGCTACTTCTACTTTGCAAAATAAAAGTTGCCACAGCTTTAAAATGTTTTTTTTTTATGTGAATATCAATGTAATTAATATAATCTATGACTGGATATGTAGAGTGAGGATCTATGTTAGCTATATTTTTTTAGGTCACTTACACAAACAACTTACACAATGCAAACAATTAGGCCACATCATACACGTTATTTCCCATCCTTCAAATTGCTCTATACTGTACATATATCCCACCTGAGGCCGGAAAAAAATCAGAATTGGTGTGCAGTGTAAACAAGGCCTTAGATGCTGCATGCACTGTCCGACCTTGTCTGAGAGCACATTACTGTAACGCATCAATATAAGTGCTGTGGACATTTTCCTGTATACATTAAACAAGATGTACTGTGCAGTATAGTCTCAGTAATGACTCACAGACCTGCAGTGATGGATGCTTTCACCGGATGAATTTGGCAAACTTGGACCAAAAATGCAGGCGCTCTTATTGTTCTGTTTCAATCACACGTGTTACTGCAGCATCTTAGTGTGTGTGTGTGTGTGTGTGTGCACATGTACCTGCCAAAAGTAAGGTCATCCTGGCAGTGTTATGTAAAACTGACAGGTGAAGTGGTTGTTGAGCCAAAACGTGTATTGGCGATGACACGCTGTAGGGGGGCGCCCAAAAAATCCATTTACATTTGGATCGTGATTCCTATTCATTGTGAATCTAAGACGATTCATAATTTTTAGGAGGAGTTAAAAAAAAAGTTTCTTTTTTTAATAATAAACTTTAAAAATAAATGTTTTAGGTCATTTATCCAAAGGAATTTCAATGTTACAATTGCAACAATTGAAACAAACTAAACCATTCCCTGAAAAAATGATTTAGCCTACAATCAAGTGTAGGGCTACATCCTTCGGTTGTTTTACTAATTGAGTGATCTATCAATTAGTTTGTTCGAATAATCAGATAAAACACATTGTAGCCTCAATGCTTATTTTAGGTATAATAGGTAAAACAAACAACTAGTTATTTTTTTTTTTTTTTTTTACCGCTTACCATAATATATATTTTTTTAATTAATAAATACACATCGTCAATATTAAATTGCACGTTTTGAAAATAAAAACTCGGAACCCACATACCGACAGGGTCATTGTGTCTCATATCTGCATAAACTATGTCAGCGGGTTTAAATTGTAATATTTTATAATTAATTTTTTGTTACATTTATTAAATGCGTATCATACTTTCCTGGCTATAAAAGAGCACCAGGATTTAAGCCGCACCCATCAAGGTTTATAAGAAATAAATATATTTATGAATATCGACCGCATTGATTGATTGATTGATACTTTTATTAGTAGATTGCACAGTTCAGTACATATTCCGTACAATTGACCACTAAATGGTAACACCCGAATAAGTTTTTCAACTTGTTTAAGTCGGGGTCCACGTTAATCAATTCATATCAAAAGCCTCAAACATGTAGTGGTGCAAAATATTTTTTGTTTGTTTGTATGTTTATTTACCGACCTTAATTATTCCCAAAGGGTGCCCGTAACACGAGAGTAAAATGGCTGATCAAACAAAACAGAAGTCGTTGTCATGGACTCACGAGCTGCGGGAGCTAGCTCTCCAATCAGCTAAACGGACTCAATAACTCCCTGTTGACTTTTTGATCCATTTACGAAATTGACACAAAAAGAATGCCTTTGTAAGTTAATAATACTAAAACGTGTTAGCATATTCGCTAATGCTAACACTTGGGACGGATTAGTAAGTATGAATTTATTTAGTTATATTGTAAAACTTACAAATGTTGCTTGGAGTGACGAATGAAGAATCCTTCAGAGCAGAACATACATGAAACAGAAAGTATATTTTCAACCAGTGGCACCTGCAACAAGCTAACTCCAAAAGATGGCGCCATGCCACAAACAATAACACACATTTTAGCTTCTCAATCTGGCCCGCCGGACATTCCCAAATCATTTTTTTTGAACTTTAAGATGGAAACTGTAGCTCCCATTATGATGTGCAGTGATGTTTTCAAATGACCGTAAGTCTTGAACTGTACAAAGTATTTCAATAGTTGGAATCTGCACTTTTGCATGATATACTAGTTACGTTACTATGGTCATCTACTGTAAGTCACAGCAGCTCAGACGAGGCACCAAGCAGTGTGGGTGGGGAGCATTTCCACAGAGTGTTTCCAGAGCGGCCAGCCTGAAATGCGGGTGTCAAGACAGACACGGAAGGACATTTTTCCAACAAAGTTCTAAAGCTTAGTGATGTATCAGATTGTAGGTGGGTTTATTTTTTACCCTTCGAGTTCATATTTTGCGTTTCACTTGATTGTAAAATATGTCGATCGAGAGTGGGTGTGACGTTCATTTGTTGTCAATATTCAGTGTTTTATCGTTCATAGTTAATATTGTAAATCCCACATTCTTTATTTTAATCTACAGTAAAATAACGTAAAAAATTGTAATCCGTTTTATTAATGAGGTCTGTCATAACGAATTTAGCATTCAATCAGACATTATTGTGAGGTTTTGTATGGATATATATATATATATATATACATACATTATATATATATGTATACATATATATATACATATATATATATCCATACAAAACCTCACAATATATATATATATATATATATATATATATATATATATAGGCTGTCTTGAGTTTCCAATCATTTCTACTTGTTGGTCACGAAAAACCTTAATGAAGTTTGGTTGTTTAATGAATTTATTACGGGTCTACTGACAATGTGACCACATCTGCTGGGTCAAAAGTATACATACAGCAATGTTAATATTTGGTTACATGTCCTTTAGCAAGTTTTCACTGCAGGCTTCTGGCAAGCTTCTGGTTGAATTTTTGACCACTCCTCTTGACAAAATTGGTGCAGTTCAGCTAAATTTGTTGGTTTTCTGACATGGACTTGTTTCTTCAGCATTGTCCACCCGTTTAAGTCAGGACTTTGGGAAGGCCATTCTAAAACCTTAATTCTCGCCTGATTTAGCCATTCCTTTACCACTTTTGACATTTTTGTTGGGGTCATTGTCCTGTTGAAACACCCAACTGCACCCAAGACCTAACATCCGGGCTGATGATTTTAGGTTGTCCTGACGAATTTGGAGGTAATCCTCCTTTTTCATTGTCGCATTTACTCTCTGTTAAGCACCAGTTCCATTAGCAGCAAAACATTCCAAGAGTATAATACCCCCACCACCATGCTTGACGGTAGGTATGGTATTCCTGGGATTAAAGGCCTCAGCATTTCAAACATTGCTGAGTATTGTGGCCAAACAGCAAAATTTTTGTTTCATGTGACCACAGAACTTTCCTCCATGTGATGACCACGACTGTATATATACATATAAATATATCAAGTGGTAAAAAAGTGGATTTGAAAGGACGGATTGAAAAATACCAATAATAAAAATTATTAAAATTAAAAAATTAAACATTGGACTTCCCGGGGCAGGATTTTGGATGTTGGCGGGCCTGCCGTAGTTTGGGAACCCCCGAGCTACAATGTCTGCAGGTGTGTACGGTTTGGATTTTCTTTCAGTTTGTACAGTGCAACAATAAAAGTAAAACCATGACGTCACCCTGTTCGGTAAATCCACTACAGAACTTACAAACTAAAGACGAGGTGGAAAAATCCCTAGATATTTTTTGATTTTTTTATTAAGAATGATCCATGCAACAAACAAGCAGTGTCAAACTGCAGACTAGCAGAAAAAGAAAATAATTGGATTCAGCACACACTGAGCAAATGGAAAGGGGGAGCAATTATGTGGCGCGATAATGTGATGAGTTTTAGTATTTCGTTGGCGTTATCACTTTGTTTAGCATGCAAATGTTTTTTTTTTCTACACGTACTTCCTGCAGAGCTGCTTTGTGCACACACACTATAGAGAGAAACAAAAGGCAAATGTGAAAATAAGAAAACACACACTCGTAAAAAATGACTCTCAACACACTCATGAAAAAAAAACTGGAAGCGCCGCTAAGTATAAATATGGTCAGTAGTCGATGTGTTTGAATGAAAGCATGTGCGCTGCACATTAGACGCTTATGGGTCCTTTTTGCCAAAGAACTTTTTAAAAACAGACTTGTTCCGAGGCCGAGGCAGGCCGCTGTTGGAGATCCTCGCCTGCTGCCATGCCGCTGCTGTCCCTGCAGGAGCTCCAGAGTCCCCCAGCACCAGTGTCACGCAGTACTGGGACCCTCTCTCCGGGCCTCCGCACGTCTGCTGGGCCGCCTGGATCTTCTGGTACGTCGCTAAAAGGCAACACCACGTCAACTTGAAGGCTGGGACGCACACTGAAGTCGATCATCAGCGCAAACTAACCGGAAGTGAAGGAGTGGGAGCGACGCTTGCTGCTCAGCCCGTCCTTGCTGCTGCATGACGCGGACAAAGGAGAGCCAGATGGGCTTTCTCTCTCATTTCTATGAGTCTGCTTGCAGCTGCCGTCATCATTACCGTCATCTATGGAAAAATACAGGCGGGAATTAAGCAAACGGGGACAAACAACAATGACCTGAAAGTTGCAGTTTCGTGAAGTAAAACAGTATCTTGGCTCCCCCCAGTGGTGATTTAAACACTTGCATGATCAAAGCTGTCTAAAATGCTGGGTTTTATCCTTTTAAATGACTCTTTTAAAGGCCTACTGAAATGAGTTAGTCTTATTTAAACGGGGATAGCAGGTCCATTCTATGTGTCATACTTGATCATTTCGCGATATTGCCATATTTTTGCTGAAAGGATTTAGTAGAGAACATCCACGATAAAGTTTGCAACTTTTGGTCGCTAACAGAAAAGCCCTGCCTTTATCGGAAGTAGCAGACGATGACGTCACCCGTTGATGGCTCCTCACATCCTCACATTGTTTTTAATGGGAGCCTCCAACAAAAAGAGCTATTCGGACCAAGAAAACGACAATTTCCCCATTAATTTGAGCAGGGATGAAAGATTTGTATTTGAAGATATTGATAGCGACGGACTAGAAAAAAAAATAAAACAAGTTAAAAAATAAATTGCGATTGCATTGGGACAGAGTCAGATGTTTTTAGACACATTTACTCGGATAATTCTGGGAAATCCCTTATCTTTTTATTGTGTTGCTAGTGTTTTAGTGAGTTTAATAGTACCTGATAGTCAGAAGTGTGTGTCCACGGGTGTTTTGAGGGCAGTGTCTGATGGAAGTCGACGGCAGCTACGGACGGCACAAGCTCAATTGATCTCCGGTAAGTGGCGACTTTTTACCACAATTTTCTCACCGAAAACTGCTGGTTGACATTTGGTCGGGATCCATGTTCGCTTGACCGCTCTGATCCATAGTACAGCTTCACCTCCAGGAATTTCAAACAAGGGTGTGAATGTGAGTGTGAATGTTGTCTGTCTATCTGTGTTGGCCCTGCGATGAGGTGGCGACTTGTCCAGGGTGTACCCTGCCTTCCGCCCGATTGTAGCTGAGATAGGCGCCAGCGAATGTGAGTGTGAATGTTGTCTGTCTATCTGTGTTGGCCCTGCGATGAGGTGGCGACTTGTCCAGGGTGTACCCTGCCTTCCGCCCGATTGTAGCTGAGATAGGCGCCAGCGCCCCCCGCAACCCCAAAAGGGAATAAGCGGTAGAAAATGGATGGATGGATGGATGGATTCACCGTGTGTTTGTGTGGCTAAAGGCTAAAGCTTCCCAACTCCATCTTTCTACTTTGACTTCTCCAACATTAATTGAACAAATTGCAAAAGATTCAGCAACACAGATGTCCAAAATACTGTGTAATTATGCGGTTAAAGCAGACGACTTTTAGCTATGTGTGTGCACAGCGCTAATGTTTCCTAACAGTCCGTGACGTCACGCGTACACGTCATCATTCCGCGACGTTTTCAACAAGAAACTCCCGGGAAATTTAAAATTGCAATTTAGTAAACTAAAAAGGCCGTATTGGCATGTGTTGCAATGTTAATATTTCATCATTGATATATAAACTATCAGACTGCGTGGTCGGTAGTAGTGAGTTTCAGTAGGCCTTTAAACGAACAGCTGTGTAAAAATTATAAGTGATTGTGGGGCAGCTTTATATATTTAAAAAGAACATGATGCCTTGCAATGCAGGCTTATTTTTGATTAACACTGTCAGAGAAAGTATTATTTTTAATTTTAGGCCTGTCAATATTATTGAGTTAACTCATGTGATTAATCACAAAAAATATCACAATAATCACAAACACACAATATGCTCTATGTAACTGTTGAACATAATAATGTGATCGATACTTGTTATAATACACGCTTTTATTTTGGAGTGCTGTGCAGCAGGAAGTGACGTTCCACTTCCTGGCGCCAATACGTGTGATTGAGACATGGCCGAAGTCGTTGTTGAAGTCTGCCTTGATCACATTACGCCTGTACTGGCTCACCTGCACTGGCTTCCTGTGCACTTAAGATGTGACTTTAAGGTTTTACTACTTACGTATAAAATACTACACTGTCTAGCTCCATCCTATCTTGCCGATTGTATTGTACCATATGTCCCGGCAAGAAATCTGCGTTCAAAAGACTCCGGCTTATTAGTGATTCCTAAAGCCCAAAAAAAGTCTGCGGGTTATAGAGCGTTTTCCGTTCGGGCTCCAGTACTCTGGAATACCCTCCCGGTAACAGTTCGAGATGCTACCTCAGTAGAAGCATTTAAGTCTAACCTTAAAACTCATCTGTATACTCTAGCCTTTAAATAGACCTCCTTTTTAGACCAGTTGATCTGCCGCTTCTTTTCTTTTTCTCCTATGTCCCCCCCTCCCTTGTGGAGGGGGTCCGGTCCGATGACCATGGATGAAGTACTGGCTGTCCAGAGTCGAGACCCAGGATGGACCGCTCGTCGGGACCCAGGATGGACCGCTCGCCTGTGTATCGGTTGGGGACATCTCTACACTGCTGACCCGCCTCCGCTTGAGATGGTTTCCTTTGGACGGGACTCTCGCTGCTGTCTTGGATCCGCTTTGAACTGAACTCTCGCGGCTGTGTTGGAGCCACTATGGATTGAACTTTCACAGTATCATGTTAGACCCACTCGACATCCATTGCTTTCGGTCCCCTAGAGGGGGGGGTTGCCCACTTCTGAGGTCCTCTCCAAGGTTTCTCATTGTCAGCATTGTCACTGGCGTCCCACTGGATGTGAATTCTCCCTGCCCACTGGGTGTGAGTTTTCCTTGCCTTTTTGTGGGTTCTTCCGAGGATGTCGTCGTAGTCGTAATGGTTTGTACAGTCCTTTGAGACATTTGTGATTTAGGGCTATATAAATAAACATTGATTGATTGATTGTATAAATGTTCCTGAAGGCAGCACGCTGATGTCATACGTCGTGTCTTCATGCTATCACGCATGTGGAGGTCCGCTACCATCGTCTAACTGTAACAGTAATATGTGAATATATATTTGGACTCCAAAGAAATAGCGATTGTTGAAGGACTGGAATGGACGCTGTGGTGCATTTGCTTACATGTAAGTTGAACAGTAAAGCTCACGTCGATCCATGCGGATGTTCGTACTTAACGGCCATACAAAGATTAGAACCCGCCCTTTACACCATATACAGCCATTCCTTAATTTTTACGTTAAAAACACTAATTTTTGAGGTGTGGCGACTTTTATTTTATCTTCCAGTTGTAGTTGCTACTTAATTTTTCCTATACGGAATCCGGCCAACTTCAGTTATTTTCAATTTATCGAAGTGTGCATGCAAATTACATTGGGGCCAAATTGAGGCCTTTGTGAGTCTTATAAAGATCACATTTTACTTGCAGTGTACACAATCAGATGGAAAAAATCAGATTTGAGACACTTTGGCCTGCAGTGTAAATGTAGTAAATGGAGGTCGTCCAATTACAATTGGAATCTGATCTTTTCAAAAGTGACTTTTGTCTAAACGCATTGCGACCTGAACGTTTCCCGTATATGACTTTTCTGTCAGCTTTAGACGAGCTATGCCATTCGTGTGCGCCAGGAAAGACGCAACCCGCCCGCCGAAGTGGATACTTCATTACAACATCCGGTTTCAGTGAGCAAAGTCTGTTTTCAGAATGAATTTGCTCCCATTAAACGAGCCAATTTATACGAATTAGATTAGTTAAATGCGAGAAAAAACATTTGTACCGTATTTTTTGGATTATAAGTCGCTCCGGTTGAAAATGCATAATAAAGAAGGAAAAAAACATATATACGTCGCACTGGAGTATAAGTCGCATTTTTTAGGGAAATTTATTTGATATAATCCAAAACCAAGAATAGACATTTGTAAGGCAATTTAAAATAAATAAAGAATAGTGAACAACAGGCTGAATAAGTGTACGTTATATGACGCATAAATAACCAACACAGAAGGTGCCTGGTATGTTAACCTAACATATTATGGTAAGAGTCATTCAAATAACTATAACATATAGAACATGTTATAAGTTTACCAAACAATCTGTCACTCCTAATCGCTAAATCCCATGAAATCTTCTTCCTCGATGTCGCTTCTAAACAACTCTGCCAACTCCAAAGGTATGCGCCGCTCCCTCTTGTCGTTTTCTGCTGCATATTTCACTACGTCCAGCTTGTAATCTGCAGTACATGATTTCCTTTTCGGTGCCATTTTTGTTCAGCTCTTCTCAGTTTTTATAAGTTACTGCCAATGATGAAAAGATCCATCTTAATAGCTACAGCTATAGTATATAGCATATAGCAGTTAGCAATCCATGACCCACAATGCACTTCTGCCATTACCCTCCCCCGCCAAATTCTTATTGGTTGACGTGTGTGTGACGATTGCTGACATTTATTCGTCTCTTCCGCAAATGAGATAAATAATATTTGATATTTTACGGTAATGTGTTAATAACTTCACACATAAGTCGCTCCGGAGTATATGTCTAAAAAACTGCGACTTATAGTCCGAAAAATACGATGTTCTTGTCTCTCATCAGGAATGTGAACGATAGGCAAAATTTCCAAAAAGAAGGGGGGTTCCCCTTTAATTACCGTACTCCCTTGAATAGCCGTACTCCCTTGAATAGCCGCCGGGGCGCTGATTAATTCAAAACCTCTTCTCACCCCTGCGCTTATTCAAGGCATGCGGTAAAAGTAAACAGGCGATAATAATTTTAAAACCTCTTCTCACTGCTGCGCTTACCAATGGCATACAGTAATAAATTGAGTGTGATATAATAATAATAAATGAAATATAAAGAATTATTCTGCGGCCGCGGCCCGGTGGTTGGGGACCACTGTCCCACAACATGTCATCACGCCCACCTTTACACCATGCTATCTGCATACCGGTCGGCCGCATGCATATCGCTGCTTCTCATACGAGATTGCAATGCATACTTGGTCAACAGCCATACCTTTTACACTGATGGTTGTGATATAAACAACTTTAACACTCTTACTAGTATATGCCACACTCTGTGAGACCACAACAAACACATTTCTGGAGAACATTGGCTCTTTAACACATTATAAACGCAACATAAGAATTACCCAGAATTCCAATGCATCCATGACTCTTGGCTATATTATACGCGCCCCCAACTCCGCCCACCTCAACCGGCGCATGGAGAGGGGGTGGCGGGGTTTGGTTCTAGCGGGGTGTATAATATAGCCAAGAGTCATGGATGCATTGGAGTTCTGGGTAATTCTTATGTTGCGTTTATAATGTGTTACAGAGCCAATGTTCTCCCGAAATGTGTTTGGTGTGGGTTCACAGAGTGTGGCGCATATTATAAGAGTGTTACAGACAAGTTGTTTTATATCACAACCATCAGTGTGATCTGTATGGCTGTGGAACAAGACCTCTGGTTTACACATAGTACAGGCAGAACAAAAACTCCTCCGCCATTTTGGAAATGATGACGGGGGAAGCGTTATTTGTGATGTCACAACTTTGACCCGGCGGTAAAAGTAAGCATGCGCTAGTAAATTTGGGGAGCGAGTTTGACCCGACAGTAATTCAAGGCAGGCGCATATTAGATGCCCGGCGGCTATTCAGGGAATTACGATAGTCAAATACATGGAAGGCCTGATTTGAAAGCAAACACACGCATGTAAGTGCGCATCTTTGATGGAAAGTGTGCAGTGACAGACTTAAATTGTGGCGTGGAATGTTGCGCAGCCAGGATCTGAGCAGTTGCGTAGGAAATGTCACCTAAACCCATGGGAGAATTGGTGAGGATGCCTTACTGCAGGAGTGTCCATGTGTGGGTGAGATGTTCCGCTTTATCTCCAAACTTCTTAGGTGTGGCATGTGGTTGAACTCTCTGGCCAGGACAACCATGTCTTTGGCAGTGGGTTTCTGTCTGGAGATCTTGCAGGTCGTATCATGTTGGGTGGAGCAGTAGCATTTGGCCAGACCATAGCAGCCTGAGCAAAGAGGAGGGCTTCTGTAGGGGGGGAAATATCCATCATTGTAAAGACCAGGGGGCTCACTTCTAAAGCGTGTGTACACAAAACAACCTGGCGTTCGCCCTTTCAGATGTATTAAGAGTGAACTCAAAGTGGAAATGCGGGGGTGGCTTATGCCAACTACACGTTTAAATAAATACCATAAAACAATAATTACTCATGAGAATGAATGTTGTGTACATCAGAGACATGTGAACAACTAAACGAGGCAATTCTTGAAGGAATTGTGTGTGAATGCTCCACAACTGAAGTTGAACTGAAATCCTTTATTTTTTTTAGAATTGTTGGAGTAGAGCACGCATTTCCCAAGCTGAATATTTTGACGGTGGAACAGTTTGAATCAGATGAAACATGTGTAAGTTGTGGAACTTTGAAGAATGTCCCATTGATGTCAACGGGAATTTCCCCCAAAAATTGGAAATTTCGAGAAAGACAGGAATTTTTTTGAAAATGGTTAAAAAACTTGAATGCTCTGAATGAGTTGAAATGGATGGTGTTAGAATTTTTCAAATTGGTTGAGAGATGTTGAAATAGTAACATGCTGAATTGGGAAATGGTATTACGGAATTTTTGGAGTTTCGGGAAAACTGGGAATTTTTTCAGTTTAAAAAAAAAAGGGCTGAAATAGGGCTTTGGAAAAGCAGGATTTCTGAAAAATCCAGGATTTTTTTTTTACTTGGAAAAATTATAGTTTAAATTTTCAGAATGGTGGAATGTGTTGAAGGTGGAATGGTTTGAATAGGTTGAAAAATGCTGTGATGAGGTGGCGACTTGTTCAGGGTGTGTGGCGCATTCCACCCGGATGCAGTTGAGATAGGCTCCAGCACCCCCCGCAGCCCCAAAAGGGACAAGCGGTAGAAAATGGATGGATGGAAGGTTGAAAAATGTGAAAATGGTGAAAGTTTGAAAAATGGCCAATTCAATGGGAAAAATGTCTCGGAATTCTGGGAAATCTGGGAATTCTTCAAGGGAAAGCCTGCGATTCTCGAATAGGCTGAACAGTTAGGGGTGGGAACGGTTTGAATTGGGTGAAAAATGTGGAACAGGCCTGGGCAATTATTTTGACTCGGCGGCCACATTTAGAGAAAGAAATGTGTCTGGGGGCCGGTATTTCTATCTTTAGGAACACTAATACAAAATCTCACAATAATGTCTGATTGAATGCTAAAAACCTTATGACAGACCACCTTAAAAAACGTAATGGAATTTTACCTTTTTCTATGAACGATAAAACCCTAAATATCGACAAAATATGAGTGTCACGCCCGCTTTCCATCAACATATTTTACAATTAAGTGAAATGCAACAAAAATGCAACAAACAGTGAAATATGAACGCGAAGGGTACAAAATAAACCCACCTACAATCTGATATATCTGATATTTGCTGAATTCCCCTCAGGGATCAACAAATTACTTTCTGTTATATTGTATTCTATTGTATTCTATACATCACAAAGCTTTAGAACTTTGTTGTGAAAATCTTTTTCGCGTCTGTGGAAATGCTTCCCCCCACACTGCTTGGTCTGAGCTGCTGTCACGTAGATGAACATAGTAACTAGTTAGATTACCATAGTAACTGGTACTGTATATCATCCATAAGTGCAGATTCCAACAATAGAAATACTTTATATGGTTGAAGACTTACGGTCACTTAAAAAACATGACTGCACATCATAATGGCAGCTACAGTTTCCATCTTAAAGATTAAAAAAAATTATTTGGGAATGTCCGGCAGGCCAGATTGAAAAACTCAACATGTAGCCCCCGGGCCTTAATTTGCCCAGGTCTGATGTGGAAGGTAGCGCGCGCCAAAATCTGGAGAAGAAGAAGAAAATTCCACATCCGGAATGAATTAAAAAGCATACACAAAGTGATGCAAAAAAAACACATTCAATCATTAGCACGTTAGCCAAGTATATTAAATTCCCGTACAAGACAGCCAAACAGGCTAGAATTACAGTAAAGTGCAATTTATAACAGCCGGTGTTTCTAATGTAAATGAAGCTATGCGCCATCATATGACGAATCTGTACATGTCAACACGGAACATTTTTATCCGATCAAAGTACAGATCATATTTGATGCGCAAATGCATTGAAGCATCATAGCGATGTGGTCTGGTTCAACGCATGATTCTTACATTGTCAGTAACAGCATTGTTGGGACCAGACTACAAGCTGGAATTGTGTGGCTTCTTGGAAAATACATTTATTAATGAAAATAAACCCGTGATGCACATTGTATGTGCCCCCCAAATGTTATACTCGGGTATTTACAGCATGATTACAAGTCAGTGGTTAAAGTGTTTTTTTTGGGGGGGGATAAATCACGTCTTAAAGGCCTACTGAAATGAGATTTTCTTATTTAAACGGGGATAGCAGGTCCATTCTATGTGTCATACTTGATCATATCGTGATATTGCCATATTTTTGCTGAAAGGATTTAGTAGAGAACATCGACGATAAAGTTCGCAACTTTTGGTGCTGTTAAAAAAGCCTTGCCTTTACCGGAAGTAGCAGACGATGACGTCACAAGGGTGAGGGCTCCTCATGTCCTCACATTGTTTATAATGGGAGCCTCCAGCAGCAAGAGCTATTCGGACCGAGAAAACGACAATTTCCCCATTAATTTGAGCGAGGATGAAAGATTCGTGGATGATGATATTGATAGCGAAGGACTAGAAAAAAAAAAAAAAAAGGCGATTGCATTGGGACGGATTCAGATGTTTTTAGACACATTTACTAGGATAATTCTGGGAAATCCCTTATCTTTCTATTGTGTTGCTAGTGTTTTAGTGAGATTAAATAGTCCCTGATAATCAGAGGGGTGTGTCCACGGGTGTCTTGAGGCCAGTGTCTGAGGAAAGTCGATGGCAGATGCAAGGACGGCGCAAACTCCACAGATCTCCGGTAAGTGGCGACTTTTTACCACAATTTTCTCACCGAAACCTGCCGGTTGACAAATGATCGGGAACCCTGTTCGCTTGACCGCTCTGATCCATAGTAAAGCTTCACCTCCGGGAATTTTAAACAAGGAATCACCGTGTGTTTGTGTGGCTAAAGGCTAAAGCTTCCCAACTCCATCTTTCTACTTTGACTTCTCCATTATTAATTGAACAAATTGCAAAAGATTCAGCAACAAAGATGTTCAGAATACTGTTTAATTGCGCGATGAAAAGAGACGACTTTTAGCCGCAAACAGTGCTGCGCTAATATTTGCTGACAGTCTGTGACGTCACGCGCATGCGTTATCATTCCGCGACATTTTCAACAAGAAACTCAGCGGGAAATTTAAAATTGCAATTTAGTAAACTAAACCGGCTGTATTGGCATGTGTTGCAATGTTAATATTTCATCATTGATGTATAAAATATCAGACTGCGTGGTCGGTAGTAGTGGGTTTCTGTAGGCCTTTAAGATCTTTCAAACAAGCCCCTGATTGTCTCTGTGTGCAAAGTATACTCATGTTCAAAAACCCGTGCGCAAAGTGTGAAATAATAAACCACACCTTTCCCCTGGTGCATGCACTAACTTGCAACTATAGTGGAATAGAATACATTTTCATTTTTTTCTGTTCGCCGCCTTGCTCATTATCTTTGTGTTTTCTGACTATCCATCCATTTTCTACCGCTTATTCCCTTTTGGGGTCGCGGGGGTTTTCTGACTATGCAGTGTGAAATCTCAGGCACATGGCTAATTTGAATATGATTTGCAAATTCAAAAGGGGCGTGGACAGGGGCCAATCCAGCATGTGTGCTCAATTGCACGTTGATTGGGATGTACAAAACAACTGGCTTGGGTTGGCATGTGCTTGCACTTTAATACACCAGAATTTGTTTGTGCGTACAAAGTTTTCTAGATTTGAGCGAACACCATTTTTTTAACCAGAAAATCTACACCAGCCTTGATACATGAGACCCAGAAGTGTTGCTAGGTTGGAGAGGATCTTTTCTTACAAGGCAAATTTGATGTCTTGATCCACTGGGATGCTTGAAAATGAAGACTGACTTGGACCTTTTTGAAGACATAACAAAACATATATGTCTTACATCATCAGTTAACTGATTCCCAATTCAAGCATTAATTTAGTTTACCTGTGTTTGCTTGTATTCCCATCATCCATTTCTTCATCATGAAGCGTGATGAAGTATTGAACAGATATTCTGAGCCATCACGCAGCCTAAGGGGCCATAGAACGGGTGTTACAGACTACTCCGATGTACAAACCCCGTTTCCATATGAGTTGGAAAATTGTGTTAGATGTAAATATAAATGGAATACAATGATTTGCAAATCCCTTTCAACCCATATTCAATTGAATGCACTACAAAGACAAGATATTTGATGTTCAAACTCATAAACATTTTTTTTTGCAAATAATAATTAACTTAGAATTTCATGGCTGCAACACATGCCAAAGTAGTTGGGAAAGGACATGTTCACCATTCTGTTACGTCACCTTTTCTTTTAAAAATGCTCAATAAACGTTTGGGAACTGAGGAAAGTAATTGTTGAAGCTTTGAAAGTGGAATTCTTTCCCATTCTTGTTTTATGTAGAGCTTCAGTCGTTCAACAGTCCGGGGTCTTGTTGTCGTATTTTACACTTCATAATGCGCCACACATTTTCGATGGGAGACAGGTCTGGACTGCAGGCGGGCCAGGAAAGTACCCGCACTCTTTTTTTTACGAAGCCACGCTGTTGTAACACTTGTCTTGCTGAAATAAGCAGGGGCGTCCATGATAAAGTTGCTTGGATGACAACATTTGTTGCTCCAAAACCTGTATGGACCGTTCAGCATTAATGGTGCCTTCACAGATGTGTAAGTTACCCATGCCTTGGGCACTAATACATCCCCATACCATCACAGATGCTGGCTTTCGACCTCTGCGCCTATAACAATCTTAATGGTTATTTTCCTCTTTGTTCTGGAGGACACCACGTCCTCTGTTTCAAAATATAATTTGAAATGTGGACTCGTCAGACCATAGAACACCTTTCCACTTTGCATCAGTCCATCTTAGGTGAGCTCGGGCACAGCCAAGCCGGCGGCGTTTCAGGATATTGTTGATAAATGGGTTTGGCTTTGCATAGTAGAGTTTTAACTTGCACTTACGCATGTAGCGACCAACTGTAGTTACTGACAGTGGTTTTATGAAGTGTTTTTGAGCCCATTTGGTGATATCCTTTACACACTGATGTCTGTTTTTGATGCAATCCCGCCTGAGGAATCAAAAGTCCTTAATATCATCGCTTACGTGCAGTGATATCTCCAGATTCTCAGAACTTTTTGATGATTTTACGGACCGTAGATGGTCAAATCCCTAAATTCCTTGCAATAGCTCGTTGAGAAATGTTGTTCTAAAACTGTTCGACAATTTGCTTACAAAGTGGTGACCCTCAACCCATCCTTGTTTGTGAATTACTTAGCATTTAATGGAAGCTGCTTTTATACCCAATCATGGCACCCACCTGTTCCCAATTAGCCTGCACACCTGTGGGATGTTCCAAATAAGTGTTTGATGAGCATTCCTCAACTTTAGCAGTATTTATTGCCACCTTTCCCAACTTCTTTGTCACGTGTTGCTGGCATCAAATTCTAAAGTTAATGATTCTTTGTAAAAAAAAATGTTTATCAGTTTGAACATCAAATATGTTGTCTTTGTAGCATATTCAACTGAATATGGGTTGAAAATGATTTGCAAATAATTGTATTCCGTTTATATTTACATCTAACACAATTTCCCAACTCATATGGAAACGGGGTTTGTACATGTATATATTCGTAATTCTGAAGGTGTGAAATCAGTAACACCCGTCATTACTTTTTCATTCTTACCTTAAACGGAAGCAGTTGGGCTTTTTGGTGTAGTCTGGTGCATGGGAACACTCGGCGCCAAAGAGGTTCAGAGGCAGGCCACAAACAGAACTCTGCAGTACAACACAGGCTGACCATCGCTGACCACAATTTACTGTTCGCCTAATCATTCATGGCTTCTACATATTCATTCCACCTACCCTCAGTGTATCCTTTTTATCCTGATAAAAGCACAAGGTGTGTCCATATAAGACCACATGACACGAGTACCAGCCTCTGGAGGCTGCCTGTGGAAATAAGATAAGAGTGTGTACTGCTGACTGGAGACTTTGCAATTGCTGACCGCGCTGACTAGGACAATAAATGGAACTTCTCTTACTTTCTTTCCTCCAAGTTGAAGCTTTTGCTTCCTCTCAAGAGTTCCCTCCAGAGATTGCAGCACAGTAGTTTTATCCTGAAGCGGTTACAAATCAGTCAGGTTAATAGGTGTGTTCAATCCAAGCAGCCTCACTTCTGATGCATTTAAACTGTGTTCAATATTTACCATGTTGTCACAGCGCCCTCTTGTGGCTTTTGATTCGTCCTGCAGATCCTCGACTTCAAGGTTTTGAGTTGACTGGTTCTGTTGAGAAGAAGATTTTCACTGACGGAATTGTTTTCTTCCTCATTGAAATGTTTGAACTGTTTGTCTGGACAGAGACTGTTATTTGACAATAATACAACATTTCAATTAGCTTAAAGGACTAGTGAAATTAGATTTTCTTATTTAAACGGGGATAGCAGGTCCATTCTATGTGTAATACTTGATCATTTCGCGATATTGCCATATTTTTGCTGAAAGGATTTAGTAGAGAACATTGACGATAAAGTTTGCAACTTTTGGTCGCTAATAAAAAAGCCTTGCCTTTACCGGAAGTAGCAGACGATGTGCGCGTGACATCACCGGTGTGAGGACTCCTCAAATCCTCACATTGTTTATAATGTGAGCCACTAGCAGTAAGAGCAATTCGGACTGAGAAAGCGACGATTTCCTTATTAATTTGAGTGAGGATGAAAGATTTGTGGATGAGGAAAGTTAGAGTGGAGCACAAAAAAAAAAAAAGGGCGAAGGCTCCAGGCTGCGGCAGTGGGAGAGTTTCAGATGTAATTAGACACATTTACTAGGATCATTCTGGAAAATCCCCTATCTGCTTATTGTGTTTTAGTGAGATTCTGACCTCATACCTGAAAGTCGGATGGCTGCAGTAAACGCCAGTGTCTCTGAGAAAAGCCGCTGGATGAGGTCGCGTAATCCACTGAAGTCTCCAGTAAGAGCTGATTTAATATCACAATTTTCCCATCCCAAAAAAGGCTGGTTGACAAAGAGAAACATGTTCGCTTGACCGCTCTGTGGTAAAGCTTCACAACAAAGAAACACCGGCTGTGTTTCGGTGCTAAAGGCAGCTGCAATCCACCGCTTTCCACCAACAGCATTCTTATTTGACGTCTCCATTATTAATTGAACAAATTACAAAAGATTCAGCAACGCCAATGTCCAAAATACTGTGTAATTGCGCGATGAAAAGAGACGACTTTTAGCCGTAAGTGGTGCTGGGCTAATATTTCCCCTCCAACCAATAACGTCACAAACACGCGTCATCATACGCGTCATCATTCCGCGACGTTTTCAACAGGAAACTCCGTGGGAAATTTTAAATTGTAATTTAGTAAACTAAACCGGCCTTATTGGCATGTGTTGCATATTTCATCATTGATATATAAACGATCAGACTGCGTGGTCGGTAGTAGCGGGTTTCAGTAGGCCTTTAAAAATACATACTAGCTTCGGTGAGGACTCTAAATGACTATTGATCATCGTAGTCAAATCTGATTTATTAGATTGTATAGTAAGATAAGTCGTATCTATTGCGTTTTTTTAAGAGGGAAATAAACAGATTGTGATGATATAATACTTTACACTGACTGTCACTCAGTGACGTGCTGTCAGGGGAGGCAAGTGAGGCAGTGCCTCATCTGCCACCAGGTGGCTTAACCATGAGATGATCCAAAACGAAGTAGTAAAATAAAATAAGTTTTAATATTTCTATTTCGGTTCATGTTTTCTATGTGATTTTGGTGTGGTTACTGTATATTTTGATAATTTTCATGGTCAAAATCGCAGAAATTCCATGTTTCCTGATCAAAACAATGCAGCAGATTAGAAGTGAGGCAGACACAGGCGGTGCCTCCACGTGCGAGAAGGCGCATGCTTGTTGCCACGTGGAAAGGGCAGGTCTTGAGGCAGCAAGTACCTCTGCCTCAAGGTAGGGGGCGATATATTGTAAACTTGCAGTTCAATGCCTCAGCAGTACTCTGACTCGCCACATTGGGAGAAGTGGTGGCACTGAAGCTAGCAGACACAGGTATTTTCAGCAGAAGTCAGCATTTTTTCTTTTCTTTTTTTTTTTTTACTGTATTTATAACAAACATGGCATTTTTATTAGAGTAAGCCAGCGTTTGTGGGTGTTTTTTGTCAGATGCAAAAATATTGTTTCGTTTCTTGGAATTAAATTGAATTAAATGCATGTTTCTGACAATATGGAGGATTATATACTGTATCCAAGATTAAATACTTCTCTATACTGGACTTTAAGACAAAATGAATGCAATCATACAAAGTATGTTTTCATGGAGGATAGCTATTGCTGCTTTAGATACAAATGCAGAAAGGTAAGATACACTCCCAATACTTGATTTATTTTGTTAAAAGAAAATGGGACCGAAAAGTATTTAATAACAACTTTATCAAATAGTTTTTGGACCCAAAAAGAAGCTAAAAAAATATGTATGTCTCACCTGGTGTTTAGTTCACCGCATGTTAGTGCTGTCACTAGATATCAGTAATGTCACATGCATGTAAATTTATAAGGTCTAGTATTCCAAAATGTAGTAAAGATACAGTCAAAGGAAACTAGTCTTTCAATAAAGTGAACAAAACAGATTTCATTTGCAAATTTTTCCACTTCAAAAGACACTAAACCGCCCTGATAAACACAGTAGAGATTTGATAAAATTTAGTGAGTTCCTTAGCTCAGGCACTGCATCAATACTACATCGAACTTGAAAAAATAGACAAAGTAAAAGTCACATATGAACCTGCAGATGGATCATTACCTTTGCCAAAGGAAAGCTATACCTCTGTGGTAAGGCAGTGCTTTTCAGTGTGCGCCGGGTTCTATTTCCGGTGAGTCAGTTAGCGCTGTGTCTGACAGCGGTATGTCCCCCATGTTAAACCATCCTCTCAACACTATTAGTAAAATTATAGGTTTTAGAGGGTAATGTGAGACGTTTGCACAAAATAAACTTGTATTAATATTTAAAGAAGTTATGATGAATACAGTTGATCCATCTTCCCCACACACTGCTTTAAAAGGTGGGGCTTCAGCGGGTACTCAACTCACCTCCTTCCCACATAGGAAGGAGGGGGGTTAAATGTCCGATGATTTGACTGTGAGGTTGCTCGTCCAATCAGAATTGAATCTTTGACCATTTGAAGACAGCCCTAGTATCCACATAGTATATGTGTCCTGTGAGTGATGGACAACCAGTCCAGAGTGTCTTCTAAAAGTGACAAAGTCAGCTGGGATAAGCTATAGCTCACCAATAATTAAACCTAAACCGAATAAACGCCTGGTCCAAAATAAGTAGTTGTTTTTTTCTGTGAATAAAATGCAATAATGTTTTAAGCTAAATAGTGATCATGCAGAGAAAACAGATTATTGAGTCACTCTGTGAGAATTTTGGAATGAGTCGTCTTGCGTGGGCCAAAGAACAACTTGGGAGCAGATTTACTTGACAATGCCAAATATTGATATATTTCTTACAAAAGATCTGGCGACAGTAACACTGTGGATTGTGCTAAATAAATGTTGATTAGAGCCAGATTAGTAAGTATGACGTGTACTAAAAGTTTTTTCAACATTGACCTCACCTTTGAAAAGCCGGTGTTCTCTTCCATTTCTTCTCCACCGTTTGACTCCTCTTCCTCTTCGTCCTCTCTGTATTGGTAAATGTATTTCTGATTTTCAATACCTTCTGGAAGCTTCACTGGATCAGCAGCTGTTTCGTTCAAAATCACTGATGTCTTGCCAACGTGGTCCCTATTTGGAAAGGCTGCCCACGACTTTCTGTCTCTTATAGTTTGTGGTGGGTCTAGGGAACTGGTTTCTTTGTTATGACCCAGGAAGCTCTGGTTTTCAGACGGTAGTTTCAACTCAGTCACAAAAAGGTTGGGTTCTGAGGCTGTGGCCAGGTTTCGATAGAGCATAACTGGAGCTTTGCTCAGAGACGAGCAGCGGATGGAATCACTCAGTTGATCTGATGACTCCTCTTGGTTAGGCTGGTATATGATGTCTGAACAGATACTTTGCCGGAAATTGCTAGTTTGGTTCCAGATGTCCTCCAGCTCTTCTTCTTCCTCCTCAAACTGTTGGTGGTCCAGGTGGACAGGCTCTTGTTGTAGCTCTTCGCTGGATTTTGATTGGCCCACACACTCTGTCATCTTATTGCAGTCAATGCGTCCCACTTGGAGGGACATGAGTTTCCCCACGACCCCGATAATTTGGGTATCTGGATGAGGTGCATCAGGACAAAGTTTAATACTGCTAGAACTAGAGATGCCAGAGTCCACCGAGTCTTGACGGACATTCACAGCTGACTTCAGATTGACAACCATGTGAGAAGCTTGGTGGTGACACTGCCCTGGGTTGTCATCATTCACACTGCGGATCATTGCACTTTTGTGGTACTTGTGTCCATTCAGGTCCCGAATACATGTATGGACACTTGGGCACTGGTGTTTATGGGCAGCAACAGTGGAAAGGTGGGGGTGATTTACATAAATTGGGAGTTGGGAAGACTGGAATGTGTAATCATTCCCAGTTTTACTAAGTGATGACATTTCATTCCACTCCTGCTCTCTATCTTCCAGCTGACTGACCTGTTTCTTGTATAAGTCACTGCATGGTACTATCCGATTGTCATCTTCTTCCGAGGGAGCAGGAGGTGTGTTGAAAGTGCAGCCGTTATGAGGCAAGTCTTTCACAATAACTGTAGGCTTGTGTGTCTCAGAACTCATATTAGCTGCACTGATTGCGTTGGCCGTAGAGGGTCGAGCTTGTTTGAAAGAACTTAAGGCTGTGTGCCGCTGGAATTTGTCATCTGGATCAGTCCCAGCTCCCTTCTTGGACTCTGGAGGAGCAATGGTAATGATATCCGGAATCCTGGGGATGAGGGTCATGTCTTTGGGAAGGTCGAAACTCAGCACAGAACCCAAAGAGAGGAATCTGCAGTGGCCTCTTCCTTGACTGGCAGGTCCCTTTGAGACTGCATATGGTGTAATAGTGTTTTCTCCAGTGCACTCTATGTCCCTCAACAGGGGATTCTGCATGTCATCCACAGCGTCAATTCCATCCTCACACAGTGGTGCACTTTTCCTCCTCCGACCCTCTTTCAGTGGCCACGTGTGAGTGTCATATGTGAATGTCTCACTGGTGTAACGAGGCTCATCTGTTTCCTCGTCCACCCCCATGACTTTTTGGATAGTATGCCTGCGAGTGTCTCTCATTCTCTTTCTCTTCTTGCCTATTCTCTTGAGGCTACTAAAGATGGTGCTGTTTCCAGTCCTGCCGTTCAAAGGGTGAAAAGACACAGTCGCCTGAGGAACAGGCACCAAGGAGGATGGTGAGGATGAGGGTGGCAAAATGGTAGAGGAGGCTGAAGATGTTGAGTTGCTCTTTTGGCGAGGGAGTGTGATACTCTCATACACGGGAGCCACAGCCAAGTTGTTATCCTTAACATGCAAGTAGGTGCTCACCTGCAAGGAGAAGTTAAAGAGAAAAGTTTTAGCCAGCATACGAGTGAGTTTTTCTTAAATATAAGATTTCAAATTGCCTGACCACAAACATGTTGTTCTGATAGCGATGGGCTGCCATCTTGCAACCAGCAGGGACAAAAGTTATTTTATGTCTTACAGATGAATGGCACGGAAAGATGATCACATTTTTTAGCTTGAACCTTCCCAGCCTTTTTATTCCTGTACACGCCACCAATCCATGCAAAGGAAGTAATGGACGTGAAATAACTGTTAATAATGCACATCCATCTATATTCCGTTAGAAGCATCATTGGGGAGCCCAAAGTTTCAACATGCTGAGAAAAACATGGCCAATTATTGATGTAATTCAAAATATAAAAAAAAAAGTTCAAACACAACATCTGTGTAAACACATCTGGAACTGTGGTGGGGGGAAAAAACATCTAAACAATTAAAAATGAAATCTGAGAAGAAGGCCATTTTCTTTTGAAGCTGAAGTTAAGACTGAGCGGAAGAACACAATAAAATATGAAACAACTTGAAGAGGTCCTGCAGCTGTGTACATAGTCCAGAAAGTATTCACTGAATATGACCCCTATTTAAAATGGGTTTGTTAGATGATCCAACCTTTTGTCTCTTTCTGTGGGGTACTACAGGACACCTTTACCTACTCAGTGGCCTAGTGATTAGAGTGTCCGCCCTGAGATTGGTAGGTCGTGAGTTCAAATCCCGGCTGAGTCATACCAGAGACTATAAAAATGGGACCCATTACCTCCCTGCCTGGCACTCAGCATTAAGGGTTGGAATTGGGGGTTAAATCACCATAAATGATTCCCGGGCGCGGCACCGCTGCTGCCCACTGATCCCCTCACCTCCCAGGTGGTGATCAAGGGTGATGGGTCAAATGCAGAGAATAATTTCGCCACATCTAGTATGTGTGTGACAATCATTGGTACTTTAACTTTAACTGTGATTTTATGCACATTGTATCAGATACTATATAATGAACTGCACGACAAACACATCATCTAATTGGCTTAGTAAGATGCAGTGAACTATAACACCACTACAACCTACTGTCACAATACCGTATTTTTCGGACCACAGGGCGCACTGCAGATGAGCGGGTCAATTCAGGTCTGTATTCATACAAATGCTCAATGGGTTAAAAGGGTCATATTATGAAATGTTTATACATTTAAAACACTTCCTTGTGGGCGACATAACATGTAATGGTGGTTATTTGGTCAAAATGTTGCATAGATTATATTTTACGGACCAACTTCAAGCCGCTTTCTGACCGTCTATTCAGGATGCGTCATTTTGTGGACAGTCTTATTTATGTGGCTCCACTTCGACAGCCTCTTCTTCCCAGAATTAATCTGTCGGCGCACTGGATTTTAAGACACACTGTCGATTTTTGAGATAATGGATTTTGAGTGCGCACTACAGTCCGAAAAATACAGTAATACAAATGTTAAGGTAACACATTATTGGTTAATAAGCAAACATATATAGTTTTTTTTTAGCATGTATATTATGTATGTGTTTTCATAAATCATTGAGTATTGAACATAAAACCCCATAAATGCTCGGTAGTTAAATATTCATGTCTCATTCAATAATATTAAGCTTATAGACCAGTGGTTCTCAACCTTTTTTCAGTGATATACGCCCTGTGAACATTTTTTTTAATTCAAGTACCCCTTAATCAGAGCAAAGCATTTTTGGTTGAAAAAAATAGGTAAAGAAGTAAAATACAGCACTATGTCATCAGTTTCTGATTGATTAAATTGTATAACAGTGCAAAATATTGCTCATTTGTAGTGGTCTTTCTTGAACTATTTGGAAAAAAAGATATACAAATAACTAAAAACTTGATGAAAAATAAACAAGTGATTAAATTATAAATAAAGATTTCTACACATAAAAGTAATCATCAACTAAAAGTGCCCTCTTTGGGGATTGTAATAGAGATCCATCTGGATTCATGAACTTAATTCTAAACATTTCTTCACAAAAAAATTTATCTTTAACATCAATATTTATGGAACATGTCAACAAAAAAAATCTAGTTCTCAACACTGAATATTGCATTGTTGCATTTCTTTTCACAGTTTATGAACTTACATTCATATTTTGTTGAAGTATTATTCAATAAATATATTCATAAAGGATTTTTGAATTGTTGCTATTTTTAGAGTATTTAAAAAAAAATCTCCCGTACCCCTTGGCATACCCTCAAGTACCCCCAGGGGTACGCGTACCCCCATTTGAGAACCACTGTTATAGACGTTATGGTTGATAAAAGTAACACACCTCTATTGTGCTCCTTTCATAGATCAATCCATTAAATGTGCTTCGTCACAGCAAAATTTATTGGGTTCTTTGTTTGCATGACCGCTGTGCAAGAGAATATAACAAAGCGGTTTGATGGCTTTTTTTCTAACTCCCTCATAAAGTTTAACCAAACTCAGGGTGGGGGTGAGTAAAATAATGAGCATTTAAATTCAAATATTTCTCTTTACTCTCACACAATCCAGCATATGACAACAGTTGTTCCTAATATGGTTGAGAAGATGAAGCATGCAGTCCCAGCACACGATGAGGCGCAGCATGCCATGCCGATTCACACACCCTGCAATTTACCTCATTTGCACTTTGCCGATAAATCTTTTTCTTTCGCTTTAAACTACCCAAAGTATTTTCCAAAATACCCTGGCAGCGCTTCCAAAAGTTTTTACAGGCAGGCACAGTGGGCTAAAGGAGAAGATGAGGATAAAAGGCACATATGAAGGGCATAACAGAAGGAAATGGACAAAGAAGATAGTGAAGGAGTGCAAAGCTTTAGCGGTCCAACATATTGTGGTGTCTTGAACGCCATTCAGTGGGTAACCTCCAATACAAAGGGGAAGGACTTACCCTGTGGAGGGGCTCAGAAGTCTCTTTCAAAACCTCATCAATCCGAGCAGGAGAGTCAAGCACCTGAACCTGGTTGTCTCCTGTGTTACCAAAGCTAAGGATGAGGTTGACCGTGCCCCCCAATGAGGGACTGATGGGTTCTTTTCTGACCATGATGGCGGGTGTGGGAGACTCTGATTGCAGGGACTCACCATCCCGCTGAGCAACGCTTTTCATGATTTCATAGCCGTCCTCTGGCTGCTGCACATGTCCAGGGAACAGGTCTGAGATCTGAGTGTCTCCCTCTATCTTTGATGTTCTTTGTTCTGAGATTGCTTTTGAAGACTGACAGGACTCATAAGAATATATATCCTAAATAAAAGAAGTAGAAGAGGAAACATTTAGCAAATTATTGTTTCAAACTGTATGCAGGGTTTGTTATACTGTTTATAGTCTTGCGCAGGTCTATCTTAACCAGTCTCTCCAGGATTTCGCAGGCTGTGAATGTCGCGGCCTAAAATGCCTGAATTAGCAGCAGCTTTTTCAGAAAATTGCAACCAACGTCTCAATGATTTGTGGCGCGTTTGTTTTCCATAACACCGAGATAAGTTGATGACTTTATGAACTGCCTCTCAATGTTTTAAGTGTTCCTTGTAACCTTAACCTCAAAAAGCACAGGATCAAAAAAAACAACAACTTACTACTGTGTTGATATTTTACTTGTTATATACCACACAAGCTGACATATGATACCACATGGACAAAGATAAGACCTGGGGGAAAGTTCTATGGTCAGATGAAACAAAAATTTAGCTATTTGGCCACAATACCCAGCAATATGTTTGGAGGAGAAAAGGTGAGGCCTTTAATCCCAGCACACCAAACCTACCGTCAAGCATGGTGGTAGTAGTATTTTGCTCTGAGCCGGTTTTGCTGCCAATGGAACTGGTGCTTTACAGAGAGTAAATTAAACAATGAAAAAGGAGGATTACCTCCAAATTCTTCAGAACAATCTTAAATCAGTTGGGTGTTCCAACAGGACAATGACCTCAAATACACATCAAAAGTGGTAAAGGAATGGCTAAATCAGACTACAATTAAGGTTTTGGAATTGCCTTCTCACAGTCCTGACTTAAACGTGTGGCCAATACTAAAAAAAAAAAAAAAGTCAGTGTCAGAAAACGAACAAACTTAGTTGAACTGCACCAATTTTGTCAAGAGGAGTGGTCACAAATTCAACCAGAAGCTTGTAGATGGCTACCAAAAGCGCCCTATTGCAGTGAAACTTGCCAAGGGACATGTAAACAAATATTAACATTGCTGGATGTGTACTTTTGACCAAGAAGATTTGGTCAAATTTTAGGTAGACCCATAATAAATTCATAAAATAACCATCCATCCATCCATCCATTTTCTACCACTTATTCCCTTTTGGAGTCGCGTGGGGCGCTGGCGCCTATCTCAGCTACAATCGGGCGGAAGGCGGGGTACACCCTGGACAAGTCGCCACCTCATCACAGGGTTATGGCCCATCGTAGGGCCATAAAATAACCAGACTTAATGAATATTTTTTTTTGACCAACAAGCATGTCCTCCAATCACTCGATCACAAAAAAAAAAAGAGTTGTAGAAATTATTAGAAAATCAAGACAGCTATGTGAATGGAAACTTTTGACCACGACTGTACATATAATTTGAAGTTCATCTTCTATTTAAAAAGCAAGTATTTGTCTACTGCATGAAGTGACACTTTATAAATTTACCTCTGTTAATTGGGAGAATGTGGCCTCAGAATAAATGTTATCAATTAAGTGCTCCTGTCTCCGCGTCCTATGCATCCACTCTTTTTTCTTCGCTCCCCAGTGCACCGAAATCCACCCAAGCATACTTTGCAGTTCCTCCATGCGCTCTCCTACCTGAAACACATTACTGAAGGTCAGCAGAAGTGGAAACACATGCCCTAGTGATATTTTCAAGGCCTACAGTGAGTCATGTGTACATGACCAACTCACCATCTGAGACAGGTGATGTTCTTTGTCTAAAATGTTTGTCCCAGTCGCCGCCAGCTCATCAAACTCCTCAAACTTCTGTTCAATTTGTTTATCGAGCTCTGTGGCCAGTGGGCTCAGCCCATCTTCCCTCAGATGCAAGGACGTTTCAGAGAAAATGCATGACCTGGTGTCTTCTGTCCATGAGCTATCCGCAAAAGGGAGGGTGAGGTAAGAAGTGTTGGAGGGGACAAGGAACAGAGATGTGAGAAAAGTAATTTACAAAACATGACTATACCCAGACCTCCACCCTGAAAGGACATCCCTCTGCTTGTCAGACCCAGACCAGAAAACATGTACTAACTTCCTCAGCATGTCATATTTCACTGGGGACCTGTGCTTGACTGCAAGAACTTTGTGTTCTTTAGTGTTTCAAAGTGGATTAACATCTGGCCCTGAAAGGGGTTAATACCCCTGTGTCTTGCTTACATCAGGGTGAGGTAGCTCCTGAAGAAGCCTTGGAGATGACAAAACTCTTGCAGACGGGATTTGATCTCCGTCACGCTCTTTCCCAACTCTGTCCAGGCCTGCAGTGTTGTGTGAATGCTCGCCCACAGTACACACACTTTATCTGGGCAGAGCTCCCTCAAACAAGAACCCTGTTTCTCCATCTCCTTCACTTTGTCTGCGAGAACGTCATAGTCGATCTGTGGAGAATCGCAGCAAAAAAGATAAATAATCAACATATTTGGTACTTTTACATGACTATGCTCCACTTGTAACTTTGCCCATAACTTCGTTCTCATAGCTTGTGTTTGCAATTCAGCAGAAGAGCATATGGCCTGCATTTGTTGGATCAGACTATAGCAAACTAGCCAATGTGGCCATTTTTTTTCTCCCTTTTGACAAAGCAGTAATTAATAATGGGAGCAATATTTTATCATGTCTGCACTTTAAAAGAACAGTTCGCTAGAATGCCTGTCTCATGACGGCACAGCTATTTCATTCAGTGAGATTAGGTCATTTCTGCTTCAATGGTATCAGGTTGGGTGTGTGCCTGTGTGTGTGAGTTTGCATGTGTGTGTGCACGTGACTCATACATATCTTTAAAGGGGAACATTATCACCAGACCTATGCAAGCGTCAATATATACCTTGATGTTGCAGAAAAAAGACCATATTTTTTTAACCGATTTCCGAACTCTAAATGGGTGAATGTTGGCGAATTAAACGCCTTTCTGTTTATCGCTCTTTTTGCGATGACGTCAGAATGTGACGTCGCCGAGGTAATACAGCCGCCATTTTCATATTCAACACATTACAAACACCGGGTCTCAGCTCTGTTATTTTCCGTTTTTTCGACTATTTTTTCGAACTTTGGAGACATCATGCCTCGTTGGTGTGTTGTCGGAGGTTGTAACAACACTAACAGGGAGGGATTCAAGTTGCACCACTGGCCCGAAGATGCGAAAGTGTCTGCCGCCAGACCCCCATTGAATGTGCCAAAGTGACTCCACATTTGACCGGCGATGACAGACATGGCACAGAGATGTATGGATAACCTGCAGATGCATTTGCAACGATAAATTCAACAAAATCACAAAGGTGAGGTTTGTTGATGTTGACTTAAGTGCTAATCAGACATATTTGGTTGCGGCGTGACTGCCAGCTAATCAATGCTAACATGCCACGCTAACCGACGCTAACATGCTATTCACCGGCGGTGCTAAAGCAGACATGGCACAGAGATGTATGGATAACCTGAAGATGCATTTGCAATGATAAAGTCAACGAAATCACAAAGGTGAGTTTTGTTGATATTGACTGCCAGCTAATCGATGCTAACATGCTATGCTAATTAATGCTAACATGCTATTTACCGGCGGTGCTGAAGCAGACATGGCACAGAGATGTATGGATAACCTGCAGATGCATTTACAACTATATTACGTTTCCTTCCACCCACATTTAATGCAAAAAAAAAAAACACTTACCAGTCGAAGGATTTAAGTTGCTCCAGTGTCACGAGATGCGAAAGTCCTGATCGTTTGGTTCACACATTTTACCGGCGATGCTAACGCAGCTATTCGGCCATGCTATGGCTATGAATAGCGTCAATAGCTATTCGCTCAATAGCTATTCGCTCAATAGCTTCAGTTTCTTCTTCAATACTTTCATATTCCAACCATCCGTTTCAATACATGCGTAATCTGTTGAATCGCTTAAGCCACTGAAATCCGAGTCTGAATCCGAGCTAATGTCGCTATATCTTGCTGTGGTATTCGCCATTGTTTGTTTACATTGGCAGCACTGTATGACGTCACAGGGAAATGGATAGTCACATCGCAAATAGCGAAAATCAAGCAGTTTAAAGCTTTTTTTAGGGATATTCGGTGACCGGTAAAATTTTGAAAAAAACTTTAAAAAATACAACAAGCCACTGGGAACTGATTTTTATTGTTTTTAACCCTTTTGAAATTGTGATAATGTTCCCCTTTAATTTGTCAAAATGTACATGTTTACATCAAATGTAACCGTACACACAAACTTACACCTAAGGTGCTGTAAATGAGTATGATTGCATAGGACAATTAATGTAAGTAGATTAGATTGGCCTTTATTGAGATGGAAGAAAGAAGGAAAAAGACAAGATAAAGGCTTCCTCTCTTTCCTGCACCAAAAGAGGTCAAGGTCTAATCAAATGTAATCAACACTAGACTACACTGTCTTTGCTCTATAGTTAAATGACAAATAATACAGACCGAAAAAAACAACATAATGACGGAAAATAATCTTTCACTCTTGCTCTCTCACCTCCAGTTGATCATGCCTCTGTTGTAGAGCCTCAAGGCCACAGTGATCTAGTTCACATTGGACGGCCATGTCTGTCTCCTTCTCAAGGATGTCCAAGTTAAGTTCCTTGCAGCAGCAGAGACACTCCTCTATGCGTACAGCCAGCCTGGTTTGCTAGTGTAAGCAAAAGTCATCATGAGAAAACATGCAGATGAATATGAAAACCGACGTTGCTATATTCATGCGACAGAAACGAGGGAACTAAAAAGACAAAAGCTTCAGCACAAAATCTCCTTACGTTGCTCATTAGTTCCTGTAAGGCCTGGTCATGATTCTGTGAGCGGCCTCTCTCCCTCACGGTGTCATTCAGCATCTCTACAGCCTCTTGTAATTCCTCTACAGGGTCACCCATGCCTTCCATAAGGTCACCCCCATCACTGCCTTGAAGTCCCAGCAAGTCAGAAATGGATGAGATCTTACTGTGGAGAGGCTACACAACCAAATATATTTTACTGTGTGCATCATTGATGAGAACAACAACTGTTGAGATGTTTCCCCAGTGGTCTTAGTTTTATACTTATGTTTGACTAAAAGTGGTTGTCCAGCAATTTTTCAAAGTGTTTCCAATATAAGTTGGCAATTAAGAAAGTTATAAATTAGTAGCCTATCTCATAACATAGGGTTGAAAAAGACAAAATACATGGTTACAACCCTTTAGAATTGAATTACTGTGAAGATTAATTGAATATTTTGATTCAGTATGGGTCTGATTTGCAAAGATCCAAATACCATGAATTTAGTGCACAACATGTAGTATCAATATTTTGTTGTTTTTCATTACGCTCCTGTATGTAAAAACCTGCACTGCATGAACGCAATTTCCCCATTGTGGGATATAGCTAACCGATCCTATCCTAAACAGCTTGTGTAAACTATAAAACTGTGTGCACACTTATTAGGTGTGTTGCAGTTGATCTACTAAGACTGTGTGTGTAATTGATAACTGTGTGTAATTGGTAATTGCTGCAACGGTCTAGCCAGTGCTGTTCCGTTATGTTGTGGAAGTTGCAGAAGACAAATATAATATGGACCACTTTTTCTGGGTGAAAGTAGAATGGAAATGTGATCCAGACAAGATAACGTAATTCCTTGAATTGCCGCAAGGCATATAGTATGTGCTTGCCTTGAATTACTGCCTGGTCAAATTCGCTTCCCAAAATAATTAGCGCATGCTTAGTATTACCGCCTGGTCAAACTCGTGACGTCACGAGTGCCACTTCCCCTGTCATCATTTTCAAAATGGAGGAGGCTTATTTCAATACAGATAATTTGAAATCGCATAAAGGGAAGAAGATTAAGAGCTAATCAGTAGGATTTAAGGTCCAAGCTTACATCACACTCAATTTTTTTACTGCATGCCTTTGGTAAGTGCCGGAGTGAGAAAAGGTTTTAAAATAATTAGCGCATGCTTACTTTTACCGCATGCCTTTGGTAAGCGCAGGAGTGAGAAGAGGTTTTAAATTGATTATCGCCTCGTCGGGAATTCAAGGGAATACGGTAACCTATTTTTGCATGCCAAAAATATGCCTTTTGTGTGTTTTGATAAATCACATTGCGAGCACTCAATGATTACACTGTAAATGTAATTTCCCTTTGCATCTCCTCTTTCAAGTATTGTGCGCAATTTGAAAATCAATCTAAAAAGCGGTAGGAAATGGATGGATGGAATTTACATTCTGCATATACATAAAGGCAGACACACTAAATGGATTGAGCTCTCTATTTTTCTCATTTAGGAGACACAATCATCTTTGTGGATCAGTTTTGCGTGCGCTATCAAGTTTGAGCATGTTTTAATACACTAAAGGCCTGATTTACTAAGGTCCAAAAACCACGTGCGAAACAGGGTGTGCAAAAAATATAATATAGCGTTTACTATGAATGGGCATATTGAGTTTGATCTACTCACACTGTATGTGCAATTGAAAGGTGGTACAGGCCGCCTTATTCAAATGAGGATTTTGTATGCATATAAGCCTTAACCACGGACACACACTCATTCACTGCACATTCATGTTATCATGCTCCTACCTGTGTGCAATGTGTTGAACAAGCAGCACACATTTATAATCTTTAACACCTTTTATGAATGGCAATCCAGACAACAGAAACATGCACACTAGAGATGCGCGGTTTGCCGTCACCACCGCGGAGTCCGCGGATAAACCGCGGGTCGGGCGGGTGACATGACAAAAAAATAGATTTTAAACAGATTCGGGAGGGTGGCGGTTGAACCAATTCGGAAATATATATTGTAATAATCCCAGCAATGTAGGCTCATAAAACTTCTTTGTTTGTCTTGTCTTTATTGCACAAGATGTAATACAACTACACAACAGCTCTCATGTCTCTAACGCTTTTCCCGGGACAACTCAAACTTTCACTTCCTGTCGATAACGTCATTTCCCTATCTCTCCCGGAAGTCCCGCCCCCCCAGCCAAAGTCATTGGCTAACACCCCGTAGCCAGCCGCTACATTATACATAGTTAAATGTTATGTTGAAGAGGTTCATTTAGCCTACTGACGTGTATTTATAAATGGTTGATTTATATAGGCTAGTAGGTAAAGTGTTGTACCTGACAACACTAGATGGTATAATTCATATATCACGTCACAGACAACGTCACGCTAACATCACGTGACACCTCTGATGAAGGCTGCAGGTACTTGTCAGGTACAAAACTTTACCTTACTAGCCTATAGAAATCAACCATTTATAAATAGTTAAATGTTGTTACCCATATACGAAAAACGAGCAGCACTCTTTGAAACAGTATGTGGGCATACTTTTATTTTGAAGTGTCTCGTTTGGTCTGTCGACGGATGTAAGAAAGCTACTTCCGGGTATGGCCAACGAGGTATTTGTCATTTGTTGGTATTTTACTTGGTAAAATGTTTGATCCACATGCTGTGCATGTTATTATTTTTACGTTTGTAACATGCTTTATTTATTACAGTTTTCAGGGTGAATTTGAAGGGAAAGTAAGCCTTCAAATAAATCAGTTCAAGAAAGCCATTATGTCTGTGCTATTTGGAGGGGAGTTACACTTTCTAACCTCACTAATGCCTTGCATCGTCTATATTAGATATATTACAACGGGCGAGTGGCGGGCGGGTGTGGGTTTGATGAAATGTTGGTTCGGGTGGGTGGCGGGTGGATGACGACTTTAGTGATGCGGTTGCGGATGATATAATTGCCTATCCGCGCATCTCTAATGCACACTGACGTTTAATTCTGTGTGCGAGGCTGTGGATTGCATCACCTGCGCATTAGAAATATATTTTTTAAATAAAACGAACAACAACCAAAAAAAATGCCAGTAGACACCAAAATGCATTGATTTAATTTGTTTTAATCAGCCCGATTAATCATCCAGAAGCTATAAAATTCTAAAAGAAAATAACCGAATTAAGGATATATATGACCGTGAATGACTGCTCGCTGACTGCTCTTGTTGCAAAAAAGCAAAGTATCGTTCTATCTGTGTGATTTTAACTGTTTTGCAGCTTTATTTACAACTTATCGAACATATTTAATAGTTCAATTTAACTTGCAAATCACCCGATCTCTGTCTCACCACTTCGCCCTCAGCTAGCTAGCTGCTAAGCTAACGAGGCTAGCGGAGAAAGGCAGCGCCGGTCTGAAGGAAGCTTCTCCCCCGCCACCGTGACCACCACTTCCCGAAGACAGCTGGCACCCCACTCGGCGACGGAAAGTTTCTGTGAGTATGGCTTCCTGCGCTTCGTGCACTTTACTCATGGATAGGTTGGCTTTGCTAGAGAGCCGTGTCCGCCAGTTAGAGCAGTGTAATTTCGTAACTTTAGATGTTGCGGACACATCTGCTAGCGTTAGCTGTAGCGAGCTAACTAGCCCAGCTTGTAGCAGCCCTAATCGGCCTACAAGCTACGGTGTACCGGTTGAGACACATAACAGATTTAGCCCTTTAGCTAGTCCTACACCCCAGTCTACCGGGCACCACACTTTAGTCATAGGGGACTCCATCACCCGAAACATAAAGCTTAGCAAACCAGCCACAATTAAGTGTATTCCCGGGGGCAGAGCACCTGACATTGAAGCTAATCTTAGGGAGCTAACTCGCAACAGGTCTAGTAAACACATACGGCAGGCTAACCGCACCACTAGTTATGCGAATATAGTAATACACGTTGGCTCCAATGACGTTAGGATGAGACAATCAGAGATTACAAAGAGAAACATAGCCAGGGCTTGTAATCTCGCCAGAAAGATGTCCAGGCATCGAGTAATTGTCTCTGGCCCCCTGCCTGGGAGAGGCAATGATGAGAGATATAGCAGATTAGTCTCTCTTAACAGGTGGCTGGATAGCTTCTGCAGACAACAGGGATTTACGTTTATTGATAATTGGCCCTCTTTCTGGGGCAAACCTGGCTTGCTGAGGAGAGACGGCCTTCACCCTAACCAGGAAGGCGCTATCCTCTTGTCTCGGAACATAGACTTCGCATTGAGCCACATTTGACTAACTGCACTAGAGCAAGCCCGGTCACAGGCAATTACAGAGCCTGCTAGCCTGGGTATGGAGTCAGTTAAGTTAGAACTAGCCAGCGCCAGGCTGGATGATCCCTGTACACATAGCAATTTTCGTAGAATAATACACAACTCACAAAATGTTTTTTCTACTGTGTCTATGACTACGTCAGAGTTAGACATGCGTTCTACTGAGGTGGCAAATTATGATGCGTTCAGTTTATCGCAGCGCCAAGTAGACAATCTGAAAATTCCCGTCATATCAATTCCTAGATATGGTCGTAATTATTTTAAGTACACTGCGCATAATAAACGCAACATTATTAATATTGCTACTACGGATAATTTTATCAACAACTCCTTAATACAGCCCACTACCTATAATATGGGCTTTCTAAACATCAGATCTTTGTCTCCCAAAACGTTATTAGTCAATGAGGTCATTAGAGACAACAACCTTAACGTCATCGGTCTTAGCGAAACCTGGCTTAAACCAGACGACTTTTTTGCGATAAATGAGGCATCCCCTCCTAACTATACGAATGCGCATATTGCCCGTCACCTCAAAAGGGGATGGGGTGTCGCACTAATATACAACGAAAACTTTAACTTTAGTCCTAACTTAAATAATAAATATAAATCGTTTGAGGTGCTTTCTATGAAGTCTGCCACACCTCTGCCTCTGTGCCTGGCCGTTATCTACCGCCCCCCAGGGCCCTATTCGGACTTTATTAGTGAATTCTCAGAGTTTGTTGCTGATCTAGTGACACACGCCGATAATATAATTATAATGGGGGACTTTAATATCCATATGAATACCCCATTGGACCCACCGTGCGTGGCGCTCCAGACTATAATTGATAGCTGTGGTCTTACACAAATAATAAATGAACCGACGCATCGCAGCGGTAATACGATAGACCTAGTGCTTGTCAGAGGTATCACCGTCTCCAAAGTTATGATACTCCCGTATACTAAAGTAATGTCCGATCATTACCTTATAAAATTCGAAGTTCAGACTCATGTTCGGCAAGCTAATAATAATAATAACTGCTACAGCAGCCGCAACATTAATGCTGCCACAACGACGACTCTTGCGGACCTACTGCCCTCGGTAATGGCACCGTTCCCAAAGTATGTGGGCTCTATTGATAACCTCACTAACAACTTTAACAACGCCCTGCGCGAAACCATTGATAGTATAGCACCGCTGAAGTTAAAAAAGGCTCCAAAAAGGCGTACGCCATGGTTTACTGAAGAAACTAGAGCTCAGAAATTATTATGTAGAAAGCTGGAACGCAAATGGCGCACGACTAAACTTGAGGTGCACCATCAAGCATGGAGTGATTGTTTAATAACTTATAAACGCATGCTTACCTTAGCTAAAACTAATTATTACTCAAATCTCATCCGCATTAATAAAAACAATCCAAAATTTTTGTTTAGTACAGTAGCATCGCTAACCCAACAAGGGACTCCTTCCAGTAGCTCCACCCATTCGGCAGATGACTTTATGAAGTTCTTTAATAAGAAAATTGAACTTATTAGAAAGGAGATTAAAGACAATGCGTCCCAGCTACAACGGGGTTATAGTAACACAGATACGATTGTATATACGGCGGATACTGCAAATATCCAAAATAGTTTCTCTCGTTTTGATGAAATAACATTAGAAGGATTGTTACAACGTGTAAATGGAATAAAACAAACAACATGTTTACTTGACCCACTTCCTGGGAAACTTATCAAGGAGCTTTTTGTATTATTAGGTCCATCAGTGCTAAATATTATAAACTTATCACTTTCCTCGGGCACTGTTCCCGTTGCATTCAAAAAAGCGGTTATTCATCCTCTCCTTAAAAGACCTAACCTCGATCCTGACCTCATGGTAAACTACCAACCGGTGTCTCACCTTCCCTTTATTTCGAAAATCCTCGAAAAAATTGTTGCAGAGCAGCTAAATGAGCACTTAGCGTTTAACAATCTATGTGAAACCTTTCAATCCGGTTTCAGGGCAAATCACTCCACGGAGACAGCCCTCGCAAAAATGACTAATGATCTATTGCTAACGATGGACTCTGATGCGTCATCTATGTTGCTGCTCCTCGATCTTAGCGCTGCTTTCGATACCGTCGATCATAATATTTTATTAGAGCGTATCAAAATACGAATTGGTATGTCAGACTCAGCCCTGTCATGGTTTAACTCTTATCTTACTGATAGGATGCAGTGCGTCTCCTATAACAGTGTGACCTAGGACTATGTTAAGGTAACGTGTGGAGTTCCCCAGGGTTCGGTCCTTGGCCCTGTACTCTTCAGCATCTACATGCTGCCGCTAGGTGACGTCATACGCAAATACGGTATTAGCTTTCACTGTTATGCTGATGACACCCAACTTTACATGCCCCTAAAGCTGACCAACACGCCGGACTGTAGTCAGTTGGAAGCGTGTCTTAATGAAATTAAACAATGGATGTCCGCTCACTTTTTGCAACTTAATGCCAAAAAACGGAAATGCTGATTATCGGTCCTGCTAGACACCGACCTCTATTTAATAATACAACTTTAACATTTGACAACCAAATAATAAAACAAGGTGACTCTGTAAAAAAATCTGGGTATTATCTTCGACCCAACTCTCTCCTTTGAGTCACACATTAAAAGCGTTACTAAAACGGCCTTCTTTCATCTCCGTAATATCGCTAAAATTCGCTCCATTTTGTCCACTAAAGACGCCGAGATCATTATCCATGCGTTTGTTACGTCTCGTCTCGATTACTGTAACGTATTATTTTCGGGTCTCCCCATGTCCAGCATTAAAAGATTACAGTTGGTACAAAATGCGGCTGCTAGACTTTTGACAAGAACAAGAAAGTTTGATCATATTACGCCTGTACTGGCTCACCTGCACTGGCTTCCTGTGCACTCAAGATGTGACTTTAAGGTTTTACTACTTACGTATAAAATACTACACGGTCTAGCTCCAGCCTATCTTGCCGATTGTATTGTAACGTATGTCCCGGCAAGAAATCTGCGTTCAAAAGACTCCGGCTTATTAGTGATTCCTAGAGCTCAAAAAAAGTCTGCGGGCTATAGAGCGTTTTCCGTTCGGGCTCCAGTACTCTGGAATGCCCTCCCGGTAACAGTTCGAGATGCTACCTCAGTAGAAGCATTTAAGTCTCATCTTAAAACTCATCTGTATACTCTAGCCTTTAAATAGACCTCCTTTTTAGACCAGTTGATCTGCCGCTTCTTTTCTTTCTCCTATGTCCCCCCCTCCCTTGTGGAGGGGGTCCGGTCCGATGACCATGGATGAAGTACTGACTGTCCAGAGTCGAGACCCAGGATGGACCGCTCGTCGGGACCCAGGATGGACCGCTCGCCTGTATCGGTTGGGGACATCTCTACGCTGCTGATCCGCTTGAGATGGTTTCCTGTGGACGGGACTCTCACTGCTGTCTTGGAGCCACTATGGATTGAACTTTCACAGTATCATGTTAGACCCGCTCGACATCCATTGCTTTCGGTCCCCTAGAGGGGGTGGGTTGCCCACATCTGAGGTCCTCTCCAAGGTTTCTCATAGTCAGCATTGTCACTGGCGTCCCACTGAATGTGAATTCTCTCTGCCCACTGGGTGTGAGTTTTCCTTGCCCTTTTGTGGGTTCTTCCGAGGATGTTGTAGTCGTAATGATTTGTGCAGTCCTTTGAGACATTTGTGATTTGGGGCTATATAAATAAACATTGATTGATTGATTGATTGATATAATATTTTTTCATTTTTGACCATCCAAAATGTTGACAAACACGTAGAACGGAGGATTCTCGTCTGTCCATCGTCTGTCTGTGCAGCGCCAGCACATATCCTGCAGCCTTGTGGGGAACTGTCAGTCTGCATGTCCTTCTGAAACGTGCTAGATAAAACACTAAATAATGCTTCCAAAACATTGATAAGTGTTGATAAATCACATTGCGCGTGCTAAATTATTCTATTTGCGTATTCTCCTCACATTATTGCGTGCGTTTTGATGATCAGCATATATTTTGGATAATTTTGAAGACAGGGAAGCAAAATGCAATGCAGGCCTTATTCTGCTCACTTAACAGACGCAATCTATTTTCAACACGTTCAGTCGATCAGCTTTGCGTGTGCTGTCAAGTTTGCACACATTAGTAAACACAAACTTTTAGTAAATCAGGCCCCCAAACTTTTAGTAGGTAAGGCCCTATCCTTACCTACGTAGTAGTGGCCTAGTGGTTAGAGTGTCCGCCCTGAGAGTTGTGAGTTCAAACCCCGGGCAATTCATACCAAAGACTATATAAAAAGAGGACCCATTGCCTCCCTGCTTGGCACTCAGCATCAAGGGTTGGAATTGGGGGTTAAATCACCATAAATGATTCCCGGGCGCGGCACCGCTGCTGCCCACTGCTCCCCTCACTTCCCAGGGGGTGATCAAGGGGATGGGTCAAATGCAGAGGACAAATTTCACCACACATAGTGTGCGTGTGACAATCATTTGTACTTTAATAACTTTATCCTATGTCTTACCCACCTGAACAAAACAACATTTACTGCTGTCAAGCGCCTGACTCTCCTCCAACTCCACACGCTCCAAGAACTCCGTAAGCATGCGCGTGTCCTGCAGTTTGGAACTCTGCTGAGTCAGGGAACTTAGGACACTTTGGTATCTGAGAAAATGTAACAGATTATATATACAAAGCGCTGCAATCTGCAGGAACCACATTTTATACACTGCATTTATTAAATCATGTTTATTTTACCGTGCGTCAAAGGTGTTTCGATATAGTCACATATCATGTACTGAGAAAGGCTATACTGTACCATATATGACTTCAGAATTTACTTTTGAGAAGGGAAATCATATTTATTTCCACATAAAATATGCCCGTGTGCATGCAGTGTTAATAAATGAAAGCACCGCCAGAGGGATAGTTTTACCTATGTCAGCCATGCCAGAAAGCAGAGTTGTCTCCCCCAGCACTAGTCCATGCCCTAACCCTTAAAAAACCTAAATTGAACTCTTCCTTTGTCAGCTTGGTGTTCTTTGAAGTCTGACTTTTATGAGCACAAGGTCATCTAATAACACAGCCCTAATCACAAGTTTGTACTGAGTGTCCATGGCAACAACCTTTGTGTTGAAAGTCAAGCCATGTTAGAAGCATGGAAAGGGTGACTGTGCCACTCATTATGGGTGGGGATTTGGAAGCTCATGTAAGGCGTATCGGATGGACCCACTCTATAAATCAGAAACCTGACTCTTTGAAATGGTCAGCTCATGCGAAATAATCAATCTACAGTATAAATGTGTATTTTCACATTGTTGATTTGTTCAAATAAACTATCTCATGTTGGATTCTACTGTATAAATGGCTCGCATAACATTGTGACCTACTGGAAACACTAGCAACTCCAATAACAAGACGTCTTACTTTCTCTCCACCTCCTCCATACGAGCTGGCAAGCCTCGTGTGTGCAGGTAACCGTGGCCGTGGAGGTGCTCCACTTCTTGTCTTAGAGCACTCAGCTCCAGGCTGCGTACGCGGACTTCTTTCTCCAGCAGACAGCTCTGCTGCTCTGCTATCGTCATGGTTTCAGGGTCACTGGCTAGTGAGGACTCCGTAATGGAAAGCTCTACAGACCCCAACCAGGCCTCCAGGCTCCCCAGAGCCTGATGTACTTTAACAACCTTTAGGGAAAATAAAGAAGCAGAATGTCAGATATGATCAGTCAAATTTAACATTGCTAATTCACTTTCCAACATACAGTGGGGCAAAAAAGTATTTAGTCAGGCACCGATTGTGCAAGTTCTCCCACTTAAAATGATGACAGAGGTCTGTAATTTTCATCATAGCTACACTTCACCTCTGAGAGACAGAATGTGAAAAAAAATCAAAGAATTCACATTGTAGAAATTTTAAAGAATTTATTTGTAAATTATGGTGGAAAATAAGTATTTGGTCAACCATTCAAAGCTCTCACTGATGGAAGGAGGTTTTGGCTGAAAATCTCACGATACATGGCCCCATTCATTCTTTCCTTAACACGGATCAATCGTCCTGTCCCCTTAGCAGAAAAACAGCCCCAAAGCATGATGTTTCCACCCCCATGCTTTGACGACGAGTTGAGTTTGTACCAAAATGGATACAAGGATGATACAGCAGAGGATTGGGAGAATGTCATGTGGTCAGATGAAACCAAAATAGAACTTTTTGGTATAAACTCAACTCGTCGTGTTTGGAGGAAGAAGAATACTGAGTTGCATCCCAAGAACACCATACCTACTGTGAAGCATGGGGGTGGAAACATCATGCTTTGGGGCTGTTTTTCTGCTAAGGGGACAGGACGATTGATCCGTGTTAAGGAAAGAATGAATGGGGCCATGTATCGTGAGATTTTGAGACAAAACCTCCTTCCATTAGTGAGATCTTTGAATGGTTGACCAAATACTTATTTTCCACCATAATTTACAAATAAATTCTTTAAAATTCATACAATGTGAATTCCTGGATTTTTTTTTCACATTCTGTCTCTCACAGTTGAAGTGTACCTATGATGAAAATTACAGACCTCTGTCATCATTTTAAGTGGGAGAACTTGCACAATCGGGGGCTGAGTAAATACTTTTTTGCCCCACTGTATAACATTTACAATTGAGAATTCCTTGAGGTGAGATTCTCTGAACAGTTTGTGTTGGTCTAGAAAAATTCAGTCATCTATAGTAATTTATACATGAACATTTGTAAATATTAAAACTATGCATTATTACAGTGTAGGGTTGTACGGTATACAACGGTATTAATATAGTACCACAATACTAATGAGGTACCAGTCCCCCCCTGCACCCCCGTTGTCGTCATGTCGTGTCATTGGTGGTTTACGAGCAGACGAGCATGTTCCGCGGCGCACAATCACAGAGTACTTACAAGCAAACAGTGTGTAGGTAGAAAAGGGAGAACGGACGCGTTTTGGCTTGAAAACTAAAAATAAAGGTGAAGTTATAACACTGAAATACCCACAGGAAAAGGTGCTGTAAGACATGGCTAGCTAGCTAGCGGCTAAAGTCCAGCCCCAGTCGGCAGTGTTTTACCTACTTCTAAATTAGTAATCCTGGTCTCCATTGCGACAAATAAAGTAAGTTTCTTACAAGTATCATCCCTGCAGGACGAGGAATAGCTAAACATACTTCACTATACACCGTAGCTCACCGGCGTCAAAATGTAAACAAATGCCATGGGTGGATCTACACCTGACATGACAAAGTAGATTAATAATTAATTTTCTATCACTTGTCCTTAATAATTTTGACAAAATAATAGAATATAAATGACACAATATGTTATTGCATAAATCAGCAGCTAAATTAGGAGCCTTTGTTGGCTTACTTACTATTAAAAGACAAGTTGTCTAGTATGTTCACTATTTTATTTAAGGACAAACTTGCAATAAGAAACATATGTTTAATGTACGCTAACATTTTTAGTTAAAATAAAGCCAATAATGCCATTTTTTGTGGTCCCCATTACTTATCAAAGTACCGAAAAGTATCAAAATAATTTTGGTACTGGTACCGGTATCAAAATATTGGTATCGGCACCAGTGTCATAAAGTTTTGTACAAAAATGCAAGCGGCACACACTCTAGGCATCACTCTTTAAGAACAACAAACAAGAACAATCGTCTTTCATAACTATAAATTGTATACAAAAGTATTTGGTCAGACGTCAGTTGTGAGGTATTTAGAATGAAAGTTACCTTAAAACCCAGATCTTCAGAGGCCTGCAGGAAGCTACCATTTCTCTGGTGCCTCCTCTGCAGCTCTTCCCACAGCACCTCCAGCTGGCTTAGGAACTGTTGGATCTTGCCACTGCCCGGGTGTTGTGCACGGACCAGCTCATGGCCCTCCTGAAAATGAATTCAAAAATAATGTGGATTGCACCCAACACTGTCCAAAAACTGAAACAGGTTCATACAGCAAACAGTGGTGCCTCAATTTTTGTTATTAATCAGTTCCAAAGGGTCTGCCAAAAACCGAATCGTATAAAAGTGATTACCTAGCAGTCACAAGACATTGATACAACGTTGAATATACATACATGTTTTTTTATAAACTGACTTCTAAACAAAGTTGCAAAATAATAAATAATAGCAAAACATCACTTTTACCTTTACAGAGGACTGCAATTGGTACAGGTTGTGTTCACCTGACGTCACGTCCAGCCTATTACAAACCCTGTTTCCATATGAGTTGGGAAATTGTGTTAGATGTAAATATAAACGGAATACAATAATTTGCAAATAATTTTCAACTCATATTCAGTTAAATATGTAACAAAAACCACATATTTGATGTTCAAACTGAAAAACATTTTTTTTTGCAAATAATCATTAACTTTAGAATTTGATGCCAGCAACACATGACAAAGAAGTTGGGAAAGTTGGCAATAAATACTGATAAAGTTGAGGAATGCTCATGAAAGACTTACATGGAACATCCCACAGGTGTGCAGGCTAATTGGGAACAGGTGGGTGCCATGATTGGGTATGAAAGCAGCTTCCAGGAAATGCTAAGTAATTCATAAACAACGATGGGGCGAGGGTCACCACTTTGTAAGCAAATTGTCTAACAGTTTTAGAACAACATTTCTCAACGAGCTATTGCAAGGAATTTAGGGATTTCACCATCTACGGTCTGTAAAATCATCAAAAAGTTCAGCGAAACAGGAGAAATCACTGCACGTAAGCGATGATATTACGGACTTTTGATCCCTCAGGCGGTACTGCATCAAAAACCGACATCAGTGTGTAAAGTATATCACTACATAGGCTCAGGAACACTTCATAAAACCACTGTCAGTAACTACAGTTGGTCGCTACATCTGTAAGTGCAAGGTAAAACTCTACTATGCAAAGCCAAACCCATTTATCAACCATATCCTGAAACGCCGCTGGCTTGGCTGGGCCCGAGCTCACCTAAGATGGACTGATGCAAAGTGGAAAGGTGTTCTGTGGTCTGACGAGTCCAAATTTCAAATTATATCTGGAAACAGAGGATGTGGTGTCCTCCAGAACAAAGAGGAAAATAACCATTTGGATTGTTATAGGCGCAAAGTTATAAAGCCAGCATCTGTGATGGTATGGGGGTGTATTAGTGCCCAAGGCATGGGTAACTTACACATCTGTGAAGGCACCATTAATGCTGAAAGGTCCATACAGGTTTAGGAACAACATATGTTGTTATCCGAAGAAACGTTATCATGGATGCCCTTGCTTATTTCAGCAAGACAAGTGTTACAACATCGTGGCTTCGTAAAAAAAGAGTGCGGGTACTTTCCTGGCCCGTCTGCAGTCCAGACCTGTCTAACCATTGAAAATGTGAGGCGCATTATGAAGCGTAAAATACGACAGCGGAGACTCCGGACTGTTGAATGACTGAAGCACTACATAAAACAAGAATGGGAAATAATTCCACTTTCAAAGCTTCAACAATTAGTTTCCTCAGTTCCCAAATAATAATTGAGTGTTGTTAAAAGAAAAAGTGATGTAACACAGTGGTGAACATGCCATTTCCCAACTACTTTGGCATCTGTTGCAGCCATGAACTTTTAATTTAATTATTATTTGCAAAGAAAAAAAAAAGTTTATGAGTTTGAACATCAAATAGCTTATCTTTGTAGTGCATTCAACTGAATATGGGTTGAAAAGGATTTGCAAATCATTGTATTCTGTTTATATTTACATCTAACACAATTTCCCAACTCATATGGAAACGGGGTTTGTAAATATTCGACACTTGAAGTGTGGTCAAGTGAGCGTCTTTTTAAGCGTTGTAGGCGACATTTTGCCTTCCTCGAAGAAAAATGCCCTGTGCTTGCGTTGTTTTAGGCTGTGATAACCATTTAAATCGCAAGAAGGATAAAAGGTTTGTCAGAGTTCTTTGAGAGGTAGCCAAGAAAGGCAAAAGATGTCAAGATTTTACAAAAGACAACAAGAAAAGTGGCCCAAAAATATAAGAGAGCAGAGTCGAAGAAAAAGTTTACATTTCGTTAAATGGTTTGTTTTATATACTTTTAACATTTAGTATTTTACATTTAAGCATTATCTTGTAATTTTAAGGTTTTTTTGGGGAGTTCTTAAAACTTATTTTACGTGGTTTGTGTGTTTCAAGACTGAGTCAGCACCACATAGAATAATTAGTCTGGGCACTTTATTTTCTCAAAATTATAGGCGGGAAAACATAGTTAGGCACAATGTTTGGCCGTACGATAATCGAGGCAATGTACGAAACCGAGACAATACTTTTAATCACAGGTGGAACCCTACGAAAACCGGAATAATCAAAAACCTGAGGTGCCACTGTATTATAACATTTTCAGAATTGTTTTTAAAATAAGCTGTTACTTACTCGTTTGACCACTTCTATTCTGGCTTTATTGGTGATGATTTCTTGTTGCACTGCATGTTGGCACCTCCTGGCTGCCTCCAGGCCCTCCGAGTTAGCTATTGAACACACTTGTGTAGCCATTGAAACATTATCTTTCAGCCAGGACAAAGTCTGCAAAACATGGTCATGGAAAACAATCGGGTTAAAGAAATAGAACTCGTCCATAAGAATGGCTATTCACAGAAAACAAAAAAGCTCGGAATCCATCCTTTTTCTACCGCTTATTCCCTTTGGGATCGCGGGGGGCGTTGGTGCCTATCTCAGCTAAAGCTCGGAATAAGGTGTTAATTTCTTGCCCGACCCCCCTAATTCTGTGTATAGATACAGAGTTAGATTTTATTTATATAATATATACAAAACAGGGAAAACAAAAACACTTGCTCGATGGCATGAAAGACAATTAACTATAAACTCAAACAGCATGATGGCATGACTATATACAAACAAACAAAAGATACTATCAAAGGCATAACTACAAACAAAAACTTACTTGGCGTGGATAAACCGAAAAGCATGGCATGAAGTATGAAAGGCATCGAAAGGCAATGAAAGCAAAGTTCCCAGACTGATGAACAGAAAGAAAATGACTTAAATACTGGCTGTGATAATCAGGAACAGGTGCGGGACTGAGGGCAGGGGCGTGACAAGGTGGGAACTAATGAGTTGACATGGTAACAAAAGCAAACCAGGACGTGCAAAATGGAACAAAAGTCCAGAAAACAAAACAAAAAAAGATCAAACATAAAACCAGATTTACAGGCGTGACACATTGCAACACATGCCATTACGGCCGATTTAGTTTACTAAATTACAATTTTAAATTTCCCGCGGAGTTTTTTGTTGAAAACGTTGCGAAATGATGACGCGTGCGCGTGACGTCTGGAGTTGGAGGGGACATATTGGCGCAGCACCACTAGCGGCTAAAAGTCGTCTCTTTTCATCGCGCAATTACACAGTATTCTGGACATCTGTGTTGCTGAATCTTTTGCAATTTGTTCAATTAACAATGGAGAAGTCAAAGTAGAAAGATGGAGTTGGGAAGCTTTAGCCTTTAGCCACACAAACACACGGTGTTTCCTTGTTTAAAATTTCCAGAGGTGAAGCCTTACTATGGATCAGAGCGGTCAAGCGAACATGGATCCCGACCACTTGTCAACCGGCAGGTTTCGGTGAGAAAATTGTGGTAAAAAGTTGCCTCTTACCGGAGATCAGCGGAACTTCTGTCGTGCTGCTGCTGCGTTGACTAATTCCCTCAGAGACTGGCGTCAAGACACCCGTGGACACACCCCTCCGACTATCAGGTACTATATAATCTCACTAAAACACTGGCAACACAATAGAAAGATATGGGAGTTCCCAGAATTATCCTAGTAAATGTGTCTATAAACATCTGAATCGCTCACAATGCAATCGCCTTTTTTTTTTTAAACATTATTTTTTTATTTTTTTATTTTCTAGTCCTTCGCTATCAATATCTTCAGCCAAAAATCTTTTATCCTCGCTCAAATAATGGGGAAATTGTCGTTTTCTCGGTCCGAATAGCTCTTTTTGTTGGAGGCTCCCATTAAAAACAATGTGAGGATGTGAGGAGCCCTCACACGGGTGACGTCATCGTCTGCTACTTCCGGTAAAGGCAAGGCTTTTTTTATTAGCGACCTAAAGTTGCGAACTTTATCGTCGATGTTCTCTACTAAATCCTTTCAGCAGAAATATGGCAATATTGCAAAATGATCAAGTATCACAAATAGAATGGACCTGCTATCCCCATTTAAATAAGAAACTATCATTTCACTACATATCCCAGAAGCTTGGCAGTAGCTTCAAATATACTGCAACACATGACACCTTGTTCATTACGAAATGTGACATAACGTCTGTACCAGGTTCCAGCAGAAATTGACGTTTAACTAAGAACTAATTGGGATAATAGTTTGGCACTCACATATTTAAGAGACACTTAAGGGAAAACAGGATTTTTGGAGTCAAATAAAAGACGAAAGTAACCAGAAGAGGTCAGTTCACCTTGTCAGCCGACACAGTGAACTTCTGGAGCTGTATGTGAATCTGTGTGTGGCCTCGCGGTGCAGTGGCATGCTTGGGCTCAATTTTAGGCTTCCTGCTTGAAAGAAAACAGAGACATGCAACTCATATTATGACTTACATAAAGACCTCTCATTACATAAGAGAGAGAAGCAGGGGCTTAAATCACCTTTCCCTCCTCGACTGATGACTGCCGGTGAGATCATTTGCAAAGGCAGGGCCAACTCTCATGGGTGAAGAGGTGTGGTTCACAGATTGCTGTGGCTGGCTTTCCCTAGCGCTCGCACAGCCTTCGGATGTACTCTGTGGAGAAAAATAATCTAAAGTAAATTCAAATATATCAGGAGCATTTTTCACCGCTAATGCGAAGGGCTGGAAAACATGGACGTCTGCCCAGTTTTGAATAAAATACACAATGCTACTTAAAAAAAGTTATTTTTGTTCTTCTTTGAAAATAAACCAGTCCATTCCTGAGGAAAGAAGGATTTTCTTTCTGCCACACTGGACTAATATTTAAACCACAAAAAAAGCCAACTGTAATTGCTTCAGGTTAACAACAACAACAGATGAAGAGTGGAACATAATTCTTACAATTCCCCCATCCCCTAACAAGTGTGATAAATAGAGTTGAGTATAGGGTCAATATATTCTTCCTAGATATTTGCTTCTGTTGTCACTCCATTATAATATAAACAACATTTTTAAAAAGTCTGCTCAGCATTAAAATAAAAACACGATGAAAGAGATGACGTCGCATTTGATGTTTTGTATTGTTTGAAGTAGTTTTTTTGCTTCTCAGACCAATGCACCTCTTCACAGAACACTTCTACCTACTGCAGTGTTGAACCTCATCTGTTTTCAACTGATCTCCTTTTGAGTGCCGTCCTACAAAGTGATGTCAGCCAAGAACTATCACTTAGCACTGAGTCCATCTGGTCTGCAGGCTCAGCATCTGGCTGCACTTAGCCAAAGAAACAAATGATGCCCATGTTTACCTCCTCCATTAGGAGACCGTACCACTGGCATCTGTGTCACTATCGCCACATTCAAACGCACGCATCAAGATGATGATGGACGAAGAAAATGCATTGAATCAGAAGAGATGTTAGCACCAGCACAACTGTTTGAGCAATATCAGCACACCAAAGACTGTCTGCTGTCAATACCAGCAAGCATTGTAACTGCTGGAAATCGCATGTGAAAAATATACAACATGAAGTAGCAAAAAACACTTCAATAATGAACAAAGCAAAACATGTTCTAGACCAAAAATCACTCCATATTCGTAACTGCTCGCTAGTGTTACCAAATCTGAGTTATTGTGGAGAAATATATGGGGAAATAACTACAAAAGTACACTTCATTCATTAACCGCGTTACAAAAAAGATCAGTTAGAATAATACATAATGTTGGATATAGAGAACATACAAACCCTTTATTCATTAAATCGAAAATAATGAAATTCCAGGAAATAGTGAAATTGCAAACAGCTAAAATTATACCCAGAGCAAACTACAACATGCTACCCAATAATATACAAATGTTCTTCTCAACAAAAGAGTAGAAATATAATCTTAAAGACAAATTTAATTTAAAACATTTGTACGCACGTACAGCACTTAGGACCTGTAGTATACAGTGGGGCAAAACAGTTTTTAGTCAGCCACCGATTGTGCAAGTTCTCCCACTTAAAATGATGACAGAGGTCTGTAATTTTCATTATAGGTACACTTCAACTGTGAGAGGCAGAATGTGAAAAAAAATCCAGGAATTCACATTGTAGGAATTTTAAAGAATTTTTTTGTAAATTATGGTGGAAAATAAGTATTTGGTCAACCATTCAAAGCTCTCACTGATGGAAGGAGGTTTTGGCTCAAAATCTCACGATACATGACCCCATTCATTCTTTCCTTAACACGGATCAGTCGTCCTGTCCCCTTAGCAGAAAAACAGCCCCAAAGCATGATGTTTCCACCCCCATGCTTCACAGTAGGTATGGTGTTCTTGGGATGCAACTAAGTATTCTTCTTCCTCCAAACACGACAAGTTGAGTTTATACCAAAAAGTTATATTTTGGGTTCATCTGACCACATGACATTCTCCCAATCCTCTGCTGTATCATCCATGTATCCATTTTGGTATAAACTCAACTCGCCGTGTTTGGAGGAAGAAGAATACTGAGTTGCATCCCAAGAACACCACACCTACTGTGAAGCATGGGGGGGGGAAACATCATGCTTTGGGGCTGTTTTTCTGCTAAGGGGACAGGACCATTGATCCGTGTTAAGGAAAGAATGAATGGGGTCATGTAGCGTGAGATTTTGAGCCAAAACCTCCTTCCATCAGTGAGAGCTTTGAATGGTTGACCAAATACTTATTTTCCACCATAATTCACAAATAAATTCTTTACAATTCCTAAAATGAGAATTCCTGGATTTTTTTCACATTCTGTCTCTCACAGTTGAAGTGTACCTATGATGAAAATTACAGACTTCTGTCATCATTTTAAGTGGGAGAACTTGCACAATTGGTGGCTGACTAAGTACTTTTTTGCCCCACTGTATATGTATGTGGACATACATTATGGAATGGATCAAGCAAAAATATCAGACAATGTACTAATTGAATTGAGTTTTAATTTAATCTTATAAAACCTGCTCAGTGGCCTTGTGGTTAGAGTGTTCGCCCTGAGATCGGTAGGTCTTGAGTTCAATCCCAGGCCGAGTCATACCAAAGACTATAAAAATGGGACCCATTACCTCCCTGTTTGGCACTCAGCATCAAGGGTTGGAATTGGGGGTTAAATCACCAAATGATTCCCGAGCGCGGCCACTGCTGCTGCTCATTACTCCCCTCACCTTCCAGGGGGTGGAACAAGGGTATGGGTCCAATGCAGAGGGTAATTTCACCACACCTAGTGTGTGTGTGTGTGTGTGTGTGTGTGTGTGTGCGACTATCAGTGGTACTTTAACTTTAATGCACTTCAATAAACTCTTCAAACGTAAGTGATTACAAAATTCAAAAAAGAAGAACCATGATAAATATTCTGAATTTATTTAATCCATCCATTCATTTTCTTGATAATCTTACTCATCTCACCATATGAAATATAACTTACTTCATTAATTATTATTTATTTATTTTATTGTTATTACTTATGGAGTATATCGTGAATAAATTGAGTACAGGAAGTGAACAAAAGTATTCGCAACTGCCATGTAAAGGAAAAGGGGTAGGATTAAATAAGCTCTGCTTCTTCTTACTCCTTTTCGAACATGTTGAAAAGAAGAACAGGAAATTGTCATGTATTATGTTGTATGCATGCATATTCGAAACAAACACAAACTCAACTCAACTCAAATCAACTGCTACAGCTGCAACAATTCTTTAATTAGTTGAGTACCTCGGAGAGTGTGAGTTAAAACACTGTAAAGATAAGTGACAAATAACTTTTATTATTTTGGTTGGTGCCTGGCTTTAAGTTTGTCTGACTTTTAGTCTCTTGGGTTTTCTTTCAATTGTCTTATTAATCGCTCCATAAAGTGTAATGACTACTGTGCCCACAGAAATACACCATGGAAAGTCTTTTGAGTGCAGAGGATGAGAAGATGCCGCTTTTTGACGCCAACGAATATGCCTGGCTCACTGGGACTAATGGCCCATGTAACTGGCAACGTGCCACTCAGAGCCTACGAGGAAACAGGGAAATAAAGTGAAACAATCATAAGGAAAATGGAAAGAGTGACGTTTTCTCTCTCAGTGTCTGGGCAAGTTCTCATTGAGAAACTTAGCAGGAATGACACATTGATTTCACATCAGCTCAACATGCAGTATGTGATGTTTCTGTGCTCAGTGTATCCATATGTGCATGTTAATAATAATATAACGTTTACTACACAAAATACTGATGTTCATGAACGAGTCAAATCTTTTGAACGGCTCTTTTAAGTGAATGATGAAAACCGCACCGCGGTTGCGAGCCGTTTGTTTGGAAGCATTTTTGTAGACAAATTGCCCGGGTTTTTGTGCAACCCGGCTGGACTGGAAAATGAGTCCGGAGTCAAAAGATACGTATCAGCATTTGGATTTAACGGCTCTGGTTACCGGTAATTGTTTTGCTTTGGATTTGCAAAGTGGTTCAGGTACACACATCAGGTAGGATAGTGTAAATGTATTGTAATATATCATATTACACTCAAATATATACAAACCCCGTTTCCATATGAGTTGGGAAATTGTGTTAGATGTAAATATAAACGGAATACAATGATTTGCAAATCATTTTCAACCCATATTCAGTTGAATATGTTACAAAGACAACATATTTGATGTGCAAATAATCATTAACTTTAGAATTTGATGCCAGCAACACGTGACAAAGAAGTTGGGAAAGGTGGCAATAAATACTGATAAAGTTGAGAAATTCTCATCAAACACTTATTTGGAACATCCCACAGGTGTCCAGGCTAATTGGGAACAGGTGGGTGCCATGATTGGGTATAAAAGCAGCTTCCATTAAATGCTAAGTAATTTACAAACAAGGATGGGGTGAGGGTCACCAATCTGTAAGCAAATTGTCGAACAGTTTTAGAACAATATTTCTCAACGAGCTATTGCAAGGCATTTAGGGATTTTACCATCTACAGTCCTTAAAATCATTAAAAGGTTCAGAGAATCTGGAGAAATCACTGCACATAAGCGATGATATTACGGATCGTTGAACCCTCAGGCGGTACTGCATCAAAAACAGACATAAGTGTGTAAAGGATATCACCACATGTCCTCAGTAACACTTCATAAAACTACTGTCAGTAACCACAGTTGGTTGCTACATCTGTAAGTGCAAGTTAAAACTCTGCTATGGAAAGCAAAACCCATTTATCAACAACACCAAGGAACGCAGCTGGCTTTCCTGGGCCCGAGCTCATCTAAGATGGACTGATGCAAAGTGGAAAGGTCCACATTTCAAATTATATTTGGAAACTTTGGACGTGGTGTCCTCCGGAACAAAGAGGAAAATAACCTTTCAGATTGTTGTATAGGCGCGAGGTTAAAAAGCCAGCATCTGTGATGGTATGGGGGTGTATTAGGGCCTGAGGCATGGGTAACTTACACGTCTATGAAGGCACCATTAATGCTGAAAGGTCCATACAGATTTTGGAGCAACATATGTTGTCATCCAAGCAACGTTATCATGGACGGCCCTGCTTATTTCAGCAAGATAATGCCAAGCCATGTGTTACAACAGCGTGGTTTCGTAGTAAAAGAGTGCGGACACTTTCCTGGCCCGTCTGCAGTCCAGACCTGTCTCCCATTGAAAATGTGTGGCGCATTATGAAGCAGAATATCGCGGTACTATACTAACCGAACCACCCTAACCCCAATATATACCGTATTTTTCGGACTATAAGTCGCAGTTTTTTTCATAGTTTGGCCGGGGGTGCGACTTATACTCAGTGGGAAATTATTAACACATTACCGTAAAATATCAAATAATATTATTTAGCTCATTCACGTAAAAGACTAGACGTATAAGATTTCATCGAATTTGGCGATTAGGAGTCTCAGATTGTTTGGTAAACGTATAGCATGTTCTATATGTTATAGTTATTTGAATAACTCTTACCATAATATGTTACGTTAACATAGCAGGCACCTTCTCAGTTGGTTATTTATGCGTCATATAACGTACACTTATTCAGCCTGTTGTTCACTGTTCTTTATTTATTTTAAATTGCCTTTCAAATGTCTATTTTTGGTGTTGGGTTTTATCAAATCAATTTCCCCAAAAATTGCGACTTATACTCTAGAGCGATTTATATATGTTTTTTTCCTTCTTTATTTTTGCATTATCGGCAGGTACGACTTATACTCCAGAGCGACTTATACTCCGAAAATTATGTTACTCTATGTGTAGGTTTACTTAGTCTGATCCATATTTTGTCTTTATAACTGCTACCAGTTATTGTTTTCTTTATAAAAACTAATTACTTTTAAAACACTACTTGAACAACTCTTTAAAAGAAACATTTTTTTCAAGATCTGGCTCCCTTCAAGAGCTGAATACCATTTCTAATAAAAAAAAAAAAAAAGTTCAGTCAAACGATAAATTTTTCAAATCAGATTAATCTTGGGGGCTCTGTGAATTCGTTCGATGAAATATAATTCATTTTCAATCTATTGTAATTGTGTTTTAGAGACTTAAAATAAGGACAATATAAATGCGCTTACTGTGTTTTGGCAACACATTTAACATCTAGTTCATGTTAACAAAAAACTTAGGGGGGTACACTTGGGTTTTTTCTTTTGACTTATAAATGTGTTATTTTAGGATTGAAGTGCTTTCGGGAAAATAAAAATATTTCCTGAAGAGTGTACATACAATATAATTATTTTATAAGTTTTATAAGTACCGTATTTCCTTGAATTGCCGCCGGGGCGCTAATTAATTTAAAACCTCTTCTCACTCCTGCGCTTACAAAAGGCAGGCGGTTAAAGTAAGCATGCGCTAATTATTTTAAAACCTCTTCTCACTCCGGCACTTACCAAAGGTATGCAGTAAAAATTTGAGTGTGATGTAAGCTTGGACCTTAAATCCTACTGAATAGCTCTTAATCTGTTTCCCTTTATGCGATTTCAAATGACCGGAATTGAAATCAGCCTCCTCCATTTTGAAAACGATGACAGGGGAAGTGTCACTCGTGACGTCACGAGTTTGACCAGGCGGTAATACTAAGCATCCGCTAATTATTTTGGGAAGCGAGTTTGACCCGGCAGTAATTCAAGGCAGGCGCATACTATATGCCCTGCTGCAATTCAAGGAAATATGGTATATATTTTTGTCGTGTTTTGTTTGTACTCAGATATTCCATTCAGAGGGCCAACGTTTTACATATTGACTTGTTTGGTTCTGCAGCCTGCCATTACCAGATCAACTGCACTTTTGAGCATGCCTGACTTTGTGGACGATCTGTCTAAAATGCGTTTTAAGGATTTTGAGTCATTTGCCCCTGCAGATGGGTTAACTGCATTATATATTTTTTTAAATCAAATTATTAATGAAGATGGACTAATCCATATTGATGCAGTAATTTTGACAGTCCTACTCTACAAAATGTATGTTTAAAGGGGAACATTATCACAATTTCAGAAGGGTTAATACCAATAAAAATCAGTTCCCAGTGGCTTATTTTATTTTTCGAAGTTTTTTTCAAAATTTGACCCATCATGGAATATCCCAAAAAAAGGCTTTAAAGTGCCTGATTTTCGCTAGCTGTAAATCCACCCGTCCATTTTCTTGTGACGTCACATAGTGACGCCAATACAAACAACATGCCGGATAGAACAGCAAGATATAGCGACATTACCTCGGATTCAGACTCGGATTTCAGCGGTTTAAGCGATTCAACAGATTACGCATGTATTGAAACGGATGGTTGGCGTGTGGAGGCATATAGCGAAAACGAAATTGAAGAAAAAACTGAAGCTATTGAGCAAATAGCTATTGAAGCTATTCGGCGATCGCCTACTAACCAACGATTGCATATTTTGACCAGTGGAGTAACTTAAATCCGTCGATTGGTAAGTGTTTGTTTGGCATTAAATGTGGGCGGAGGGAAAGGCTGGATGCAAATATAGCTACAAATGTACATACAGTTAGCCTAAATAGCATGTTAGGATCGATTAGCTGGCAGTCATGCCGCGACCAAATATGTATGATTAGCACATAAGTCAATAACATCAACAAAACTCACCTTTGTGATTTTGTTGACTTTATCGTTGGAAATGCATCTGCTTTGAGTGTCGCAGGATATCCACACATTCTTGGCATTTCTGCCATGTTAGCATCGATTAGTTGTCTTCAAGTTGTCTTACGTGCTCCACGTAAGACAACTTGAATCTGTCCCTGATCGTGTTGTTACACCCTCCGACAACACATCGACGAGGCATGATGTCTCCAAGGTACGGAAAACAGTCGAAAAAACTGAAAAAAACAGAGCTGATTTGACTCGTGTGTGTAATGTGTTTGAGAAAATGGCGGATTGCTTCCCATTGTAACGTCACGGGTGAAAGGTCATTCCTCCGACAGCGAACAATTGAAAGGCTTTTAAATCGCCAAATTCACCCTTTTAGACTTCGGAAATCGGTTAAAAAAACATATGGTCATTTTTCTGCAACATCAAGGTATATATTGACGCTTACATAGGTCTGGTGATAGTGTTCCCCTTTAATTACTCGTTTAAATTCCTCGAAAGCTTGTTCTCCAAGGCATACTAACAGTTTTTTGTATTGTAAGTATAGCCAGCTAAGTAAGTCAGGTCAAAGTAAGTGCATTCACATGCTTAATAATGTGCTCAGTGGCTGCCAGAATGTCAATTCTGCTCATGATTCACTCACCCTGGATTGACCCACCATCTATTAATACGCCAATGGCTGTACTTTGTGGAGCAGGTTGAGCCAGGATATTATTCCATCATAAAGTAAAAGGATACGTAAACTAGTTGGACTCTGAATTGAAGGGAAAACTGTATTTGCTCTGGCCCGGCTTTCAGCAATGTAGTCAGAGTTTGACATTATTCATGGAACCTTATGAAATTAAAGTACTTAGGCTAGGGTACACATCTCAAAACGTCCCTTGTGGCTCCTGCGGGGGGAACAACCGTAGTATTTCAGGACAGAGGTTAAACTACAACACTAAGCTGTAAAAGTGTAATTTTGGCACTACCTCACGGTTGTAGAGCTCGGGGATATTCTGCAGTGTACGAGCATGTAAAACTGAAAACTTGTGTATTAGATGTCAATGTGAAATCAGCGAACTACAGCATGTCTGACCCCAGCAACGGGCAACTCTTCTAAAACTGTAAATGAGGTATTTTCTATAGCAACTGACACTTGATGTACATGGTGGCACTGGGGGCATATTTCCCCTCCCAGCTAATAACCACAGCCATACCAACATTACTAACCATAAAGCCCTTAGGATGCCAGTCTGTGCCTTGCTTTCCCATGATCCTTCGACTCTCCCTTCCCATGCTGCAATGGAGTTCTTGTGCTGGTGTCAAAGGGTCAGCGTCTTCCCTGGTGAATGTTGAGCCCGTGGGAGAGAGGGCGGTCCGGTCACTCCTGCAGAATGAGCAAAGCAAGGGATTGCTGTGGTGTTGACAGCAGGGCTTTACAGGCCCTCAATAAAATCCAATTATGGGTCTGAATTTTTTGCCTGTGTTTGTGTTTTTTTGGATTCAAATAGCCATGGCTTACAGTTTGCATGACAGCGGTTATGTAATTTATGAAACTCAAGATGGTTCCCCCACAAGGACATGCTTTCAGTCTGAAATATTTTTCGGGGTTAGGCAGGGATGAGCATGGTTCTACCCGAAATATTTCCTCATTTTGGGATTTGATGATGGTGGTGGTGGCGAGAACACTGTCTAAAGTTACTCCAAATTCACTTTGGTTAAGATGTGGTGACTGCGCGGCCATCTGCTAGCTGTTTGTACACAAATTAATTTGTGCTTCCTTTTAATTTGGCATCCTATATATATATAGTCCAATGAACTTTTAACGCCACTGTCTCCGTGACTTTTCCTGTTTTGTCTCAAAATGTGCTTTTTGGAAAGGGATTGGCAATCTGGCTCATAATTTAGCTGCTAATCACGTCATTTCTGGTTGTATTATAGTCATAAAACTATTATTAATCTACTTGCTAATTTACAGTTATTATCCGGTTACTTTCAGTTGTAACATTGTTCTATCTACACTCCTACATAGTAATGTTGGGTGATACTACAAATTTGGGTATCGATCTAATAGAATAGAATAGAAAGTACTTTATTGATCCCTGGGGGAAATTCAGCACCACAGTTTGCTCATAATAAACAATAATAATAATAAATAATATATGACATATATATAATATATAATATATGAATAATATAAATATATTCTACATATATTCTACATTTAAGTGCAGTCAAGGAACATATGCATTATACAGTCTGATGGCTGTCGGTATGAAGGACCTCCTGTGTCGTTCCGTGTTACATATAGGGAGTCTGAGCCTTCCACTGAACATGCTCATTCTCTCCGCAAGGTCCGAGTGTAGTGGGTGGGAGGTGTTGTCCACAATGGCTAGGAGTTTTCCTCTCTGACACCACCGCCAGCGAGTCCAGCTCCACTCCCACCACGTTACTGGCCTACCAAGTAGTTACAGGGGCAGGATAGATCATACCAATACCGATGCTGATTCTTAAAATGTTCAAAATTGTTAAAAGGTTACCTTTTTGATTACAACTATAATCTGACAAAAATAAAATACAATATCATTAGCCTATCATTATGACTATGATTAAAAAATATTTGCCTCCTGTGTTCGGGGACTTATTTCCCGAGTTTGCAAACAATAACAAAAATAAAAAGAGATTGTTGATAATCAAAAATATCGATCTGTAGTATCTACCATATACTGATACTATATTTGGTGTCGCTACTGTCAATATTTGTATCGATCCATCCACCTCTGTTCGCATTCAACAGCTCTATCTTAGCGGTTAGCATATCCTACTAAAATGTGTAGTGCAGGATTTTTACTGTAGCTATTCCTTGTCTTCCAGTGATAATTGTAAGAAACAGTTTATTTTACGCCATGGAGGCAATGATTGCTGACCTAAAAGTGACTTTTCACTGTGGAGGGACGTTGGCCATTAGCTCGCTAGCAAGAATGTTGCAGTGCTTTGAGGATGTGTTTGCTCGCCTGTCGCTGTCAAACTTGCAAGACACAGTGAGAATATGTCATCAACATGCATTATCACGATATAACGATAGTATTAAAAGCTCTATTGTATTCTGACAAATGTATAACATTTATATCATGGGTTCTAAAACTGTAGTACGTGTAGTATGGGGCTCCATCGAGTGGTACAACAAATAATCACTTAAATAAATATTCAAACTGGTGTTATCCCGATACCAATATTTTGGTACCGGTACCAAAACTATTTCAATACTTTGCTGTACTTTTTTAAATAAAGGGAACCACAAAAATTGCAGCATTGGCTTCATTTTAACAACAAATCTTACAGTACATTAAACATATGTTTTTTTTTGCAAATTTGTTCTTAAATAAAATAGCAAACATACAAGACAACTTGTCTTTTATTAGTAAGTAAGCAAACAAGGTTCCTAATTTAGCTGCTGACATATGCAGTAACATATTGTGTCATTTTCCATTTTATTATTTTGTCAAAATTATTAAGGACAAGTTGTAGAAAATGAATTATTAATCTACTTGTTCATTTACTGTTAATATATGCTAACTTTCTCTTTTAACATGTTCTATCTACACTTCTGTTAAAATGTAGTAATCATTTATTTTTCTTTTGTTTGATACTCTACATTAGTTTTGGATGATACCACAAATTTGGGTATCAATCCGAAACCAAGTCGTTATTGTTAAGATCCGCTTTTCGGATCACTACATATTCTTGATTATTGTTTCTTTTCTGTATCACATTTTGTAGTCTGACCTTTATTTCCTGTTTAGTCCGTCACCATGGTTACACATTGATTTCACCTGCTACTCACGGTCCCGCACACCTGCTACAGTTAATCACCTTCACTATATAAGCCTTCCTCTTTTGTTTGTTCAGTCTGGGTTTGTAATTTGCTCTCACGCAACGGTACATCTGCTTTGATCATTTGCTTTCACGCAATTCTTACTATTCTCGCGAGCTCTCACGCTACGCACCTATTTCTTAGCTCTCATGCTAAATGTTTTATTTTTCCCTTTTGTGTGCCTACGTGCCAGTTTAATTTCCTATTTTGTATATCCTAGCTCTCATGCTAGTGTCTTTGGTTTGCCTTTTGTTAGCTCCAGTATCTTTGTTCTTTAGCTCCTTTTATTTGTTAAATAAATCTGTTAAACCTTACCTTGCTGTGTTCACGTTTTGACGCATCCACGAAGTAATCAACTTTGGCAGCCACCATGCCACACAGGCGTAATAGTTATAGGATCATACATTGGTTATATTCAAAGTCCTAATGTGTCCAGGGACATATTTCCTGAATTTATAAACACAATATAAATGAAAAAACGAAAGAAGATGTTGTGATGCCCAAAAATATCGACGTAATCACAGTAGTATCGACCAGATACGCTCCTGTACTTGGTATCAATACAGCGGATGTTAGGTGTAAATCCACCATAGGTGTTAGTTTACATTTGTGACTGACCGATACTTTTCAGAGGGGGTATAGTAGCTAACATGATTCATTAGTATCGCGGTACTATACTAATACCAGTATCTGTACAACCCTAATTCAAACTCTTTATTACTGTTCAAACTGTGTGTAATTTTACAGTGGCCAAAAACCTTAAATGCACTCTTTGAATAAAACCAATAGCCTTGTTATAATAAATATTTAGGCCTACTACATTTTTTAATGTTAGTCATTAGGGTGGTACTTGGAGAGCCAAGTGTTTTTTGAGATGAAAAAAAGGTGGAGAACCACTGATTTTGTTGCAGATCCTCTATATCGCGCAACCCTACTTTTGAAGGATTTAAGGCAGGGGTCAGCAACACGCGGCTCTGGAGCCGGATGCGGCTCTTTAGCGCCGCCCTATTGGTCTTCTGGAGCTATTCCAAAAATATATGAAAAATGGAAATGATGAGGGGAAAAAACATTTTTTTTCCTTTAATTTGGTTTCTGTAGGAGGACAAACATGACACAAACCTCCCTAATTGCTATAAATCACACTGTTTATGCTTCACTGATTCGAGTATTTGGCGAACGCCATTTTGTCCTACGAATTTTGGCGGTCCTTGAACTCACCCTAGTTTGTTTACAATTTACATGTATAACTTTCTCCGACTTTCTAAGACGTGATTTATGCCACTTCTTTTTCTGTCTCATTTTGTCCACCAAACTTATAACGTTGTGCATGAATGCACAAAGGTGAGTTTTGTTGATGTTATTAACTTACAGGTGCTGGTCATATTATTAGAATATCATGAAAAAGTTGATTTATTTCATTAATTCCATTTAGAAAGTCAAACTTGTAGAATGTATACATTCATTCCAAACAGACTGATACATTTCAAGTTGTTTTTTGCCAAAAAGGAGATGATTATAGCTGACAACCAATGAAAACCCTAAATCCAACATCTCAGAAAATTAGAATATGGTGAAAAGGTCAGATATTGAAGACACCTGGTGCCACACTCTAATTAGCTAACTAACTCAAAACACCTGGAAACGCCTTTAAATGGTCTCTCGTTTTGATTCTGTATGACACACAATCATGGGGAAGACTGCTAACTTGACAACTGTCCAAAAGATGACCATTGATATTTTAAAGAAGGAGGGCAAGACACAAAAGGTCATTGCCAAAGAGGTTGGATATTCCCATAGCTCTGTGTCCAAGCACATTAATTCAAGCAAAAAGATCTGCAACTAAGTATTGATTGCCGTACATGCTGAAACTTTCCATGTTCAACTTTTCAGTTAGCCCACATTTCAAAAAAATATTTTTTGGTACTAGTCGTAACTAATATTCTAATTTTCTGAGATACTGAATTTGGGATTTTCAGTAATTGTCAGTACTAATCATCAAAATTGAAAGAAATAAACATTTCAAATATATCACTATGTGTGTAATGAATTGATATAATATGTAAGTTTCACGTTCTGAATATAATTACTGAAATAAATCAACTTTTTCATGATATTTTAATAATATGAACAGGACCTGTATGTGGGCTAATCAGACATATTTGGTCACTGCATGACTGTAAGCTAATCGATGCTAACATGCTATTTAGGCTAGCTGTATGTATATATTGCATCATTATGCCTCATTTGTAGCTATATATGAGCTCATTTAGTTTACTTTAAGTCCTCATAATTCAATTTATAACTCATGACACACTATCTCTATGGCTTTTAATTCATTGCGGCTCTAGACAGATTTGTTTTTGTATTTTTGGTCCAATATGGCTCTTTCAACATTTTGGGTTAAGGAAACCCACACTTTGTATCAAATTGCATTCATTCACATTTTGCTGTGTTGTTTGTATCCAAAGATAGTTATGTTATTGCATGTTACTGAGCTAAAAAGTCTGTGTGTGTGGTAATATCCCAGACATGGAGACTGAACCTTCCTTAACATTAACTCCAGCTATCATTTGCGCATACTGACAGCAGAAAAACACAGACCAATGTGTGTGTGCGGTTAGGATAAGCATGTTGACAGGGCCACAGTAGTTGTCTGACAATATCTCAGCTTGTTGTCTTACCTAAAAACTTTCTGAAGAGACACCCAGCAGTCCTTGAGCTCACCCTGCTTCTGTGTTACTCCGGCAGCCAAGGCAGGATGGAGATTAGACAGCTGTGACACGCTCACATCTAACATCTAGCACACACACATGCCTGCAGGTTAGGTAGAGAAGGTTTCTGCAAAACACTTCTGTGTCTGCTACTATGTGGAGTTTTAGTAAAAACGATATTTCCTACCATGATTTGACTGGCAATGTCTCGGATTTCCCTGTCTCCGAAGAGGTCAGGCTCTTTGGAGGCCTTTATGCTTTTCATCTGGGAGGAAGTAGAGTTAGTTCTTAGTGGCGTCACTTCCAAAAGGAATAGCGAAAATAAAGACAACAATACCATGTTATTGATGATAAATATTGTGTTGTCGGCCTGCTGGTAGAAGGATGACACCTCTAATGCGAGATGAAGATTGTCTTGGTGTTTTTTCAGGTGTGACTGGACTTTCAGCCACCTGTACACGTAAAGCAGAGCTCAAATAGTATCGCTCATTTACTGTAGTACAGGGGTGTCAAACGTACGGCCCGAGGGCCGGATCAGGCCCGCAAACAGGTTTTTTCCGTCCCGTGGGATGAGTTTGCAAAGTATAAAAATGAGCCGAAATTTTTTGAATGAAAGAAACTGCTGTTCTAAATGTGTCCACTGGATCAGTGGTTCTCAAATGGGGGTACGCGTACCCCTGGGGGTACTTGAAGGTATGCCAAGGGGTACGAGAGATTTTTAAAAAATATTCTAAAAATAGCAACAATTAAAAAAATCATTTATAAATATATTTATTGATAATATGAATGTAAGTTCATAAACTGTGAAAATAAATGCAACAATGCAATATTCAGTGTTGACAGCTAGATCTTTTGTGGACATGTTCCATAAATATTGATGTTAAAGATTTATTTTTTTGTGAAGAGATGTTTAGAATTAAGTTCATGAATCCAGATGGATCTCTATTACAATCCCCAAAGAGGGCACTTTAAGTTGAAGATTACTTCTATGTGTAGAAATCTTTATTTATAATTGAACCACTTGTTTATTTTTCAACACGTTTTTAGGTATTTGTATATTTTTTTTCCAAATAGTTCAAGAAAGACCACTATAAATGAGCAATATTTTGCACTGTTATACAATTTAATACATCAGAAACTGATGACATGGTGATGTATTTCTTTATCTCTTTTTTTCAACCAAAAATGCTTTCCTCTGATTAGGGGGTACTTGAATTAGAAAATGTTCACAGGGGGTACATCACTGAAAAAAGTTTGAGAACCACTGTACTGGATGTTGCAATACCAATTCTGTGTATATCTTTGTGGCTGATGCTACATATGTAAAACAAAATAAACCACATGTTGTTAGTACGTCAGTCGAGGAAAATGAGCAAACTACATAAATAACATACTGTAATTTGATCTTGATAAACATTTTTTTTATCTTGATAGATTGAAATTGAACACCAATGAGTGACTGATGAAAATTATACCATGATTTATTCAGAAAGTATAGATAACAAGAAGTAAAGTTATTATACTATCAACCGCAACATGTAAGTGTAAAAAAGACAAACCAACAACATTATGATTTGTACATTTTCAAAAAGTTCTTGTTCTATTTCAAAACAAACAATCAATTTTACCAGCCTGGCCAACTTGAGAGTAGATTTTTCTCTGTGTGGCCCCCGGTCTAAAATGAGTTTGACACCCCTGCTGTAGTAGTTCATCTTGAGGGGCACTCACATTTTATTGATGTTTTTCCGCCTGCTGGAAATACTTTTGCTGTCTGCCTTCCCTTGTTTCTCTAGTTTGAGGGCCAAATGATTGATCTCTTCGTGGAGGGTTCTGTGTAACTGCTCATCCTGCAATAAAAAAAATCAAACTAAAATTCAATTATGACGGGAGTTGTCTTTGCACCGTCAATTTTTTTAGTTGCCCATTTATTAATGATGTATGTCTAAAGATAATTTAAAAAAAATCTGATTAATCACACTTTTGAATCTCAATTAATCATGGTTAGTCACAGCTTGTTATTCACCTTAAATCAACTTAAAAAGAGTCCAATATTTTGACACAATTACAATTTCATTGTCAGGCTGTCAAACAGGATTTTTTTTTTTAACTTGAATACACGTCATTTATTTGCTCAAAACCTGTTAATAGTTTTATGTAAACTGTTAACAGGTTTTGAGCAAATATATATATATATATATATATATATGTGTGTGTGTGGGAAAAATCACAAGAATACTTAATCTCTACAGAACTGTTTCATGAGGGGTTCCCTCAATCGTCAGGAGATTTTAAAAACTCCTGACCATTGAGGGAACCCCTCATGAAACAGTTCTGTAGAGATGATCGAGCACTATTCTCTGGATAATCTAATTAAGACACACACACACACATATATATATATATATATATATATATATATATATATATATATATATATATATATATATATATATGTATATATCCATCCAACCATTCATTTTCTACCGCTTATTCCCTTCGGGATTGCGGTGGGCGCAGGAGCTTATCTCAGCTAAAATTTGGCGGAAAGCTTGTTACAACCTGGATAAGTCGCCACCTAATCGCGGGGCCAACACAGATAGACAGACAACATTCACACTCACATTCACACACTCGGGCCAATTTAGTGTTACCAATCAATCTATCCCCAGGTGCATGTCTTTGGAGGCGGGAGAAAGCCGGACTACCCTGAGGGAACCCACGCAGTCACGGGGAGAACATGCAAACTCCACACAGAAAGATCCCGAGCCTGGGATTGAAGTCAGGACTTTCGTATTGTGAGGCACATGCACTAACCCCTGCTTCACTGTGCTGCCCTGCCGCACTGCCATCCTCAGTAAAGAAGGTAAATGATTAATATGGTTAATGCAATCATTTTTTAGTGATTAATCACATGATTTACACATTTTTGACAGCCTTATTTAAAATGGTAAATTGTTGTATATGTGAAATGCTTACAGTATGTTTATTAATGATGCAAGGTTATTGTTATTGCTCACCTGTTTCAAATCTAAAATTCTTCTGGTTAGCTGCATTTTGTCAACATTTCCCCCCATGACATTTATAAGAGACTGCTCCTCTTCCTGTTAGCACACATAAAAGTCAGAGTTTATAGTCTCTCTTTGTTGTAAAACCAGCCATTGTTTTCCATTTTTACACGCACTACAATTACGCAACATAATCCTAGGACCAAGACCAACAAAGAGAAATAGCTCCTAGCATGATGATAACAACAGATACTAAGTTTCGGTGAAACTAAATAAAGAACATCAATTAACCTTCACCCAGACGTAGTGATATAGCCATGTGGTTTATCACACACATTTAACTGCCATTAATTATTTGTAAAGCAGTTTTGTTCATAATTAATATTCATACAACAAATGATACAAATTGCAAAACCAGTCCAAACATTTGGTGCTTTTGCTTTAAGGACTAGAACTTTACCTTCTCTTTAATCCAAGCTTCTAGTTTATCCACTTTTTTGTTGAACTCCTGCACATTTTTGGCCCCTCCCAGCACCCTGGACTGATTGGTGGCGGTCTCTTTCAGAATGTTCCATTGGTCTTTTAGCTGGCTCAGCTGCTTCTTCACAAGGTCAGAGGTCGGATTCAGCTTGCAGATAAGTTGATCGCCTGTCTTTTAAAAAAAAAAAAAGACAGGCAAAAGAAGACAGTGTTCACTGAAAGTCAAGTGTCATAGGAAACAAAACCCACGCCTTGGGGATGTCAGCACCAATGTTTGAAGTCCGGCATTAATTATTTGGATACAGCGTTTAAAAAAAACTTCAGCTTCTCAGTTTTAGTTTGCTGGTTGCTCGGCGACTAGGAGAACAAAAGTTGTAAACTCGCTTACAGAAGCACAAGGTTCTACTTTCTCATGGTTTACTGGAAATCTTCTCGCATGTAACAAAATTAAAATAATAATAATTAAAAAAAAAATAAAAAGCACCGGTACTCTTTCAAAAGTGATATTTTGGGAAAAAATAGTTTTTTCAATCAAGGAAACAATCACTATAAAATATTTAGAAAAAAAAAAATTGTACATTTTAAAGTAAAAAAGTATTTTTTTTGTAAAAGTTTTGGTGTTTTTTTTTTTTGTTTTTTTTTTACCGAATTACTGTAGATTAAAAAACAGTACCAATTTTAATTTTACGGTAAAATTCTGGCTCCTGAGTTGGCAGGTTTTTTTCACCATACAATCTGTGGTCGTTTTTATGGTGCATTACTGTTAATTTAAAAACGATATATCTGTTAATTTATGGTAAAATTTTTGCAACTGATATGCCTTTTTTTTTTTTAACCAAAAAATCTACTTTATTTTTTTATTTTTTTTACAGTGTAGTAGCACGTATACCAGGGGTGTCAAACTCAAATACAGAGTGGGCCAAAATTCTAAACTGAACAAAGCCGCGGGCCAAAGTTGAACAACTTAACATTTTAATAGGGACCCAAACAAGTTTTGCATTGAATATTGAACAAGCAAGGCTTATATAACTTTATTATGATATGCAAAATAGAGTTTTTTTGGTAGCGGGGGTGTATAATGTAGCGTCCCGGAAGAGTTGGTGCTGCAAGGGTTTCTGGGTATTTGTTCTGTTGTGTTTATGTTGTGTTACGGTGCGGATGTTCTCCCGAAATGTTTGGTGTGGGTTCACAGTGTGGTGTAACAGTCTTCAAGTTGTTTATATGGCCACCCTCAGTGTGACCTGTATGGCTGTTTACCAAGTATGCCTTGCATTCACTTGTGTGTGTGTAGAAGCTGCATATATTGCGTGACTGGGCCGGCACGCTGTTTGTATGGAGGAAAAGCGGACGTGACGACAGGTTGTAGAGGATGCTAAAAGCAGTACCTTTAAGGCACGCCCCCAATATTGTTGTCCGGGTGGAAATTCGGGAGATTGGTTGCCCTGGGGGAGGGGGGGCACTGAAATTCGGGATTTTCCTGGAAAAATCGGGAGGGTTGGCAAGTATGAAAATTAGCGTTGAATACGGTGATACAGCGGCACCGCCACTGTATAATACCGGCGGGCCAGCTCTAATGTTAATTTATTATTGCCTCAAGGGCCAAATGAAATTACACGGCAGGCCAAATTTGGCCCGCGGGCCAGAGTTTGACACCCATGATGTATACGATGGATAATACTTCAAATTGAGACCTCCACGACTCAGTTGCTGGGAATTATTATGAAATACTGACTATATTTTTATTTTTGTTGTGTTTTCATTGCATCAGGTGGACCACATACCCATGTTTTGACCGTAACCTAACTATTTAGAATTTTCCCTTACCTGAACAACTTTGTAGCAAAACAGCATTTTAACAACACAGCAAAATTACACACATGAGTAAGACCAAAATGTATATCCATCCATCCATCCATTTTCTACCGCTTATTCCCTTTGGGGTCGCGGGGGGCGCTGGTGCCTATCTTAGCTACAATCTGGCGGAAGGCGGCGTACACCCTGGACTGGACAAGTCGCCATCTCATTGCATGGCCAACACAGATAGACAGACAACATTCACACTCACATTCACACACAAATTGTGTATATAACGTTTAAATAAAACTTGAATAAAAATTAGGACGTAATAAAGTGTAAATACAAAATGTTACAATCCTAACTGGTGCGTGTAGGTAAATACCCACACTGCATACAACGTAGTATTGAGCAAATACTGTGAATACTTATGTACATGTGATGTTTTAGTTTTGTATTTTTAATACATTTGCAATAAAAAAAAATACTTTTCACATTGTCGTTATGGAGTATTTTGTGTCAAATTGTGTGCACAAAAATGTATTTATTTCTTTTCGGAATAAAGCTGTATAACAAAATGTGGGAAAAGTGAATACTTTCCGATTACACTGTATGCCTGTGCATTAAAAAAAAACGTCTCCCAAAGGAATGAGTCGCATCTGCGAAATTGTTCCAATTGTTAAGTTAAGAGAGCCATTTAAAATACTTTTGCAAACAACACATCTCTTCTTGGCACCTATAGTCTATCACCTAAAATGGAAACAACACCCATCCCTATTCAACGCCAGTAACAGTGAGCAGTTGGCAGGTGGAGCGCTCCATTACCTGGTAAATGTTCATCGATCCATGCATTTGGTTACCTGGTTGAGCTGGATGAGGGTGTTGTCAAAGTCTTTGAGGTCTCTCTGGAGGATCTGTGAGGCTTCATCCCAGTCCTGCAGGGGGCAGCACTGAATTTTAGAGTCATCCTTCAGGTCTTGCCGTTTGCTTTTCATCCATTTCTCAGCCTACAAACGGATTTACTTCAAGTCAGTACAATACAATTATCAGTTGTTTTGATGTCTCTTTAAGGCATAAGCACATTTCATAGGACTGCTTCAGGTCTGTTGAAGGACAGCCCACATCTGCTGGTTGCATGATATCATATGTGTGATGTCTCAAGGAGCGGTGGTAAAGTGAGTAAATACGGTGCTGATCAAGGGAGAACATAGGCTTAAAGTGTTTCAGATTGATCAAAAAAGCACTTTGTTCTCCAATGTCATGTTATTCAGAGCTGACATTTTGCCTGGCCAATTACAGGACAGCGCTGCATAAGGCTTTGTCTTGCAGAGCTGACTTTTTTGGGGAATGACATAAGAGGCGGGAGCTCAAAAATAGGTGGCAAAAGTCCAAAGCATGTGGAAAGTTATCATTTGTTTGCAATAAAGCATCCCGTTTGAAGGCCAAGGACTCATTGAGTCACGATGATTGAATCAATAAATTAATAAAGTCTGGCACTTCCAGTTCTAAACAAGACTGTAGTTGGTGACAGAAAAGCTGTTATTTTCCAGAGAGCTACTCTTATCTTACAGACTGTTAAATTGCTCTTCAGTGCACAAATAAGCCATTGCATGTCAACACATCATGCCTAAATAGATATACATAGTGACTGCTGTTAGATAATAAATATAATAAACTAATTTCCTTGTCTGCATTTAACATCAAGACCACACATGACATCTCCCCGAAACAACGCTTTGCCTGAGATGAAAACGCATGATGTCACTTTGCCTCAGAGAAGCGGCGACTTTATGAGGCCTCTGAGGCATTCGAGGTATTTATGTGTAGAACAGGAGGAAAAGAGCTTGACAAAGTGGGCGTGGGCCTATCTCCCCAAACTGGCAGGCTCACAATGATCTCATACAGGAAGTCTACGATTCCCTTGTTTCTTCCTGTCCACTTCTGCACAACAATGGCCTGTTGATCCAAACGTACAGTTGGGCCTTAGTCAAGCAGTTCAGATGTTGCATATTTAATCAATGTGAAAAATCTGTGCGCACTCTCAAAAAGGGACTTGCTAATGTCATCGCTTGCTAAGTATATTTAGAAAGCAAGACTGGCCATATTTCAGACTACCTGTTAAGGCCCCATTTACAGTTATCCAGGGTCAATCACACCTAACCTTATCCGTGTCCACACACAACAATGCCACCGTCTAAGACCCCTTACCCCCATCCGCCTGCCGACGCAACGCAACATAGTACGCATGTGCAAAAAATGCGCACGTCATAGTCACATCCAGTTTTGCTTTGTGTGCAAGTTCTTAAATTTAACATATCTGAACAATATCCAGTGTTGTGGTATTTCAGTTAAATGAAATCCTTTGTGCTGTGGGGCCTTATTGTGGTGAATCACACCAGAGCCATCATAAATGTATCAAATCTTTATGAGACACGTAAACATTGTGATAAAGAACATTTTACATCAATCAAACTAGGGATCTAGATATCTGGTCAGGACACTCCTCACTCTTTTGCCTTCACCTTCATTGTCGATTCGTTTTTGGTGACTTTATACAGTGGGGCAAAACAGTATTCAGTCAGCCACCGATTATGCAAGTTTTCCCACTTAAAATGATGACAGAGGTCTGTAATTGTCATCATAGGTACACTTCAACTGTGAGAGACAGAATGTGAAAAAAAAACAGGAATTCACATTGTAGGAATTTGAAAGAATGTATTTGTAAATTATGGTGGAAAATAAGTATTTGGTCAAACATTCAAAGCTCTCACTGATGGAAGGAGGTTTGGGCTGAAAATCACACGATACATGACCCCATTCATTCTTTCTTTAACACGGATCAATCGTCCTGTCCCCTTAGCAGAAAAACAGCCCCAAAGCATGATGTTTCCACCCCCATACTTCACAGTAGGTGTCGTGTTCTTGGGATGCAACTCAGTATTCTTCTTCCTCCAAACACGACGAGTTGAGTTTATACCAAAATGGATACATGGATGATACAGCAGAGGATTGGGAGAATGTCATGTGGTCAGACGAAACCAAAATAGAACTTTTTGGTATAAACTCAACTCGTCGTGTTTGGAGGAAGAAGAATACTGAGTTGCATCCCAAGAACACCACACCTACTGTGAAGCATGGGGGTGGAAACATCATGCTTTGGGGCTGTTTTTCAGCTAAGGGGACAGGACAATTGATCTATGTTAAGGAAAGAATGAATGGAGCCATGTATCGTGAGATTTTGAGCCAAAACCTCCTTCCATCAGTGAGAGCTTTGAATGGTTGACCAAATACTTATTTTCCACCATAATTTACAAATAAATTATTTAAAATTCCTACAATGTGAATTCCTGGATTTTTTTTCACAGTCTGTCTCTCACAGTTGAAGTGTACCTATGATGAAAATTACAGACCTCTGTCATCATTTTAAGTGGGAGAACTTGCACAATCGGTGGCTGACTAAATACTTTTTGCCCCACTGTATACTCTGGACCTAGACGTTGAGTCTGCGACATACATGGCAGACAATAACAGATATGGTCTGCTTTGTCAGTCCAAATGCATTTGCCATTTTCTTCGGCGGCCAGGTAATACAAAGCACACGCTACCATTTTTATCACATCCACGGGAGCCTGCATTCTCGTTGTCTCTCCTTCGACAAATGGACAAAGTTTTTCGCTAAGTAGAATCACAGCTGACCAGGCCGGACATTCGAAAGTTCTCTTGCCGTCTGAGAAGTGTTGTATCCCAAATAGCTGCAATCGCTTTCTCTTAAGGTATTCATGTGTGATTTCCACAAGCGTCTTTACATGTAGAAGAAGGAGAAACAGGGCATGTCTGGATGACTAGCTTTCATATTTCCAGTGTTTAGCTCCGAGTTACGAAACTGCTTTTTTATGAAGCTGGCTGTGGGCGTTCTTTCTGATGTCACTTCCTTTGTGGGCGTGGTCTTTCTTCCTCTCCGAAACAGTCAATGAGTCCATACAAAGCTAAAAGCCGGAGATTCCAGAATTACATGAATGACATACCCGTGCGAAAATCTGTCCGAGGAGGGGAACCCTGACGCTGGTTTTGTCTGTTTGAAACCGGCCTCAGGCTAAATAATTATTCATCCATCCATCTTCTTCCGCTTATCCGAGGTCAGCCTAAGCAGGGAAGCCCAGACTTCCCTCTCTCCAGCAACTTCTTCTAGCTCTTCCCGGGGGATCCCGAGGCGTTCCCAGGCCAGCCGGGGGAAATTGTCTTCCCAACGTGTCCTGGGTCTTCCCCGTGGCCTCCTACCGGTTGGACGTGCCCTAAACACCTCCCTAGGGAGGCATTCGGGTGGCATCCTGACCAGATGCCCGAACCACCTCATCTGCCTCCTCTCGATGTGGAGGAGCAGCGGCTTTACTTTGAGTTCCTCCCGGATGGCAGAGCTTCTCACCCTATCTCTAAGGGAGAGCCCCGCCACACGGCGGAGGAAACTCATTTCAGCCGCTTGTACCCGTGATCTTATTCTTTCGGTCATGACCCAAAGCTAATGACCATAGGTGAGGATGGGAACGTATATCGACCGGTAAATTGAGAGCTTTGCCTTCCGGCTCAGCTCCTTCTTCACCACAACGGATCGGTACAACGTCCGCATTACTGAAGACGCCGCACCGATCCGCCTGTCGATCTCATGATCCACTCTTCCCCCACTCGTGAACAAGACTCCTAGGTACTTGAACTCCTCCACTTGGGGCAGGGTCTCCTCCCCAACCCGGAGATGGCATTCCACCCTTTTCCTGGCAAGAACCATGGACTCGGACTTGGAGGTGCTGATTCTCATTCCGGTCGCTTCACACTCGGCTGCGAATTCATTTAAGGCATGGGTGTCCAACTCTGGCCCGCCGGCCAAATCTGGCCCGCCGTTTAATTTTATTTGGCCCTTGAGGCAATATCAAATTAACATTAGAGCTGGCCCGCCCGTAACACCAAATTCACCGCTAATACTCATACTTGCCAACCCTCCCGATTTTCCCGGGAGACTCCCGAAGTTTAGTGCCCTTCCCGAAAATCTCCCTGGGCAACCATTCTCCCGATTTCCACCCGGACAACAATATTGGGAGCGTGCCTTAAAGGCACTGCCTTTAGCGTCCTCTACAACATGTCGTCACGTCCTCTTTTCCTCCATATAAACAGCGTGTTGGCTAAGTCACATAATATAGTGTATGTGGCTTTCACACACACATATGCGAATGCCATGCATACTTGGTCAACAGCCACAAAGGTCACACTGAGGGTGGCCATATAAACATCTTTAACATTGTTACAAATATGCGCCACACTGTGAATCCACACCAAACAAAAATGACAAAACACATTTTGGGAGAACAACCGTACCGTAACACAACATAAACACAACAGAACAAATACCCAGAACCCCTTGCAGCACTAACTCTTCCAGAACGCTACTATATACAACCCCTGCTACCACCAAACCCCGCCCACCTTATTTTTATTTTATTTTCAAATTTATTAGCCTGTGGAAAAAGTTAATGTCGATATTTACCTCAGAAGGCTGCAAATAGAAAAGAGGCATTAATTTTTTAAAATACATTTTATTTAATAAACCACTGATGTTTTTTCGTTTGTTTTTTGAAAGTTGATTTTGCACTATTACGTTATATAAGCTCTGCCTGTTCCATGAGAGGAAGCCGGAGTCCCTGGAGGTAACCCACGCAGTCACGGGGAGAACATGCAAACTCCACACAGAAAGATCCCGAGCCCGGGATTGAACCCAGGATTACTCAGGACCTTCGTATTGTGAGGCAGATGCACTAACCCCTGGTTCACCGTGCTGCCCTATTTAAGCCTTGCTTGTTCAATATTCATTGCAAAACTTGTTTGGGTCCCTTTTAAAAGGTTAATTTGTTCAACCTTGGCCCGCGGCTTTGTTCAGTTTTAAATTTTGGCCCACTCTGTATTTGAGTTTGACACCCCTGATTTAAGGGGTTAAACGACTTAGTGTGGACATGGCCCAAAATAGCAATTTCAAATAAAAACCAGAACATGAGAGTCAATTTTTACACGTTGTAAAACGCTGACCACTGCGCCACACTTTTACCTGCTTGGGTAATGCAACTTTGCCCCGAAAACGTTCTATTCTTTGTCATGGAAAAAGGTGGATGAAAGTTGTGATGTGTAGCAGAACAGCCTGTAAGACAGATGGTGTGCTTCTCGGCTTTGCAACCTTAGCCTTAAACATTAGGCGCATTTCCCGGGGAAAAAAAAACGGAATATCCATTAGAACGAGCAATCAACTCCATGTAAAACAAACATGTCTCGCCCTTCAACATGTGCTCAAAGAGACGCCTTTGACTTTTTAGCACATTCTCAGGGTGTCGCTTCTAAATTCAAGCACCTCGCAAAGGTTGTTGACATTAGCAACTTTCTCCAGAGCTTGTTTTCAACACACCGTGAGCTTGACACATCCAATTTTTCTTATTGCTAGAAATACTGTGCTTCTTTCTTGGACGGATTGACTGGACAAACGTCCCTCTGCCAGGCTCACACCGGTCCACCGACATGGAAGCAAAGATGAGATAACACGACCTGTTCCGCAGCTCAGCAGAGCCTTGCGGGGCCAAAGGCGTGAAGAGATGGAGCCAAACAATGATCTCATCCCAAAATAATTGCTTCACTTGTGGCGTTTTTCCCTCCTTGCCTCAACCGCTCTTTCAGTTCTGGTGACACAATAAGATACAGTTCATATTTTGGTTGGTCCGACATGCAGCTCCCGTAATATGGTGCTTAGAAATTAAATAGAACTTCAGAAATACTGAAAATACAAACTAAAGTAGATCTAAAAGCCATATACTGCAATACAATAGCAATGTTACAAATGAAAACCATACATTTTAGGGCAGATATGATTATTTCAGGATTTCTTCCATTTACTTTCCATTTAATTGTCCTTATTTTAATGTCACCACTAATTCAAACCCTTTTTTTATGTTCTATTTACTTTTATTACCTTTTCTTTTTGTCCTTGCCTACATATTCTCCTTCATGTAGGTCAGGGATCGGCCACCCAACATGTTGAAAGAGCCATATTGGACCAAAAATACAAAGAATTAGACCGTCTGGAGCTGCTAAAAGTTAAAAGCCTTATGTAAGTGTTATAATGAAGGCAACACAATAAGTAAGTGTCTCAGAGGGTTAGAAAACTCTTAGAAATTACTGGCCTAAAACTGCCAAAGGTATGGATGTGGGTGCCCTAGTTAAAGGAAAGGACAGGCTGTCTTCTTCTAATGAATTTATTAAAGTTAAAGTTAAAGTACCAATGATTGTCACACATATACTAGGTGTGGCAAAATTACTAATTTTACCAACAAAACGTTTGCTGTGGTCTGGAACAACATGGTACACAATCAGAAATGCAGCCAATATACAGATACTGTGTCATGAGACATGCAAATATAAATTAAATACACACAGGACAAAAGGGAGGGAAATTAAATGAGCGCAACTATACCTACAGACGAGGCATAATGATGCAATGTGTACACATAGCTAGCCTAAATATCATGTTAGCATGGATTATTAGCACTCCACGAAAGTCAATAACATCAACAAAGCTCACCTTTGTCCATTCACGCACAGCATAAAATGTTTGGTGGACAAAATGAGACAAAGGAGTGGTATAAAACACGTCTTTCTGTGGCAGCAACGGAGAAAGTTGTACACGTAAACCAACTACGGTGAGTTCAAGGACCGCCAAAATTAGTGGGACAAAACGGTGCTGGTCAAATACTGGCATCAGTGACGCATAAACATATTAAACAGTGGGTTTTCTAACAATTAAGAAGGTTTGTGTTATGTGTGTCCTCCTACAGAAACGTTATTAAAACACACAAATATATTTTTCCCCCATCTTTTTCCATTTTTGAAAAAGTTCCAGGGAGCCACCAAGGCGGTGCTAAAGAGCCGCGGGGTTGCTGACCCTCGATCTAAATCATTGTATTTTCATATTTAAGTATTCTAAGTCTATGGATTATTTTAGTAGTTGAGTAATCTATCAATCAGGTCGTTTGATTAATCGAGTAAACGGATAAAACACATTTCATTGCTTAAATGCTTAACTTAGTGAAAATAGTTGAAATAAACAACGTGTTTTCTGTTTGCCAAAACTGTCATTCTTTGTTCTCATAAATGCAACTTTGAAATTGCAATTTTAACATGTGTGCATTGATAAAAATAAACATTGAAAAAAAAAAAAAACCCACAGCAGCCACACACCACAGCTCTGATTCAGCGGCCATGCGAAAAAACCATGTCTGTGTATTTAAAGTTCCAGGTACCCAATGTGATCTGAATTATGTACATTTTTATTAATTAGACTTTTTGAATGAATAATCGAAGCAACAGAATATAAATCAAAGCTTTTTTGTAATCGAATAATTGATTTTATCGTTTAATCGTAACAGCTCTAACCCCTATTTTCCACATTTCTCTTACTTTGGTTTCCTTAACACTGCATACACTATACACAATCATTAACTCCTACTTGTTTAATATAAAAAAAAAAAAAATCAAAAACCTTCCTTTCTTTTCCTTACACGGGAGGTCAACAAAAGTGAAATACAAGCAATATGCAAATGTCAACATGTAAAACAGGGGTGTCAAATTCAAATACAGAGTGGGCCAAAATTTAAAACTGAACAAAGCCGCGGGCCAAGGTTGAACAAATTAACCTTTTAAAAGGGACCCAAACAAGTTTTGCAATGAATATTGAACAAGCAAGGCTTAAATAGGGCAGCACGGTGAACCAGGGGTTAGTGCATCTGCCTCACAATACGAAGGTCCTGAGTAATCCTGGGTTCAATCCAGGGCTCGGGATCTTTCTGTGTGGAGTTTGCATGTTCTCCCCATGACTGCGTGGGTTCCCTCCGGGGACTCCGGCTTCCTCCCATGGAACAGGCAGAGCTTATATAACGTAATAGTGCAAAATCAACTTTCAAAAAACAAACGAAAAAACATCAGTGGTTTATTAAATAAAATGTAATTTAAAAAATGAATGCCTCTTTTCTATTTGCAGCCTTCTGAGGTAAATATCAACATTAACTTTTTCCACAGGCTAATAAATTTGAAAATAAAATAAAAATAAGGTGGGCGGGGTTTGGTGGTAGCGGGGGGTGTATATTGTAGCGTTCTGGAAGAGTTAGTGCTGCAAGGGGTTCTGGGTATTTGTTCTGTTGTGTTTATGTTGTGTTACGGTGCGGTTGTTCTCCCGAAATGTGTCTTGTCATTTTTGTTTGGTGTGGGTTCACAGTGTGGCGCATATTTGTAACAATGTTAAAGTTGTTTATATGGCCACCCTCAGTGTGACCTGTATGGCTGTTGACGAAGTATGCATGGCATTCGCATATGTGTGTGTGAAAGCCGCATATATTATGTGACTTGACCAACACGCTGTTTATAAGGAGGAAAAGAGGACGCTAAAGGCAGTGCCTTTAAGGCACGCTCCCAATATTGTTGTCCGAGTGGAAATCAGGAGAATGGTTGCCCAGGGAGATTTTCTGGAAGGGCACTAAACTTGAGGAGTCTCCCGGAAAAATCGGGAGGGTTGGCAAGTATGAGTATTAGCGGTGAATTTGGTGTTACCGGCGGGCCAGCTCTAATGTTAATTTGATATTGCCTCAAGGGCCAAATTATATTAAATGGCGGGCCCAATTTGGCCCGCGGGATATAGTTTGAAACCCATGATGTAAAAGATACTTTGTGAATGATTAATGAGTTGCAGATTCTAAAGAATGGGTTGGATTACACAAATTACTCCTTTTTGGAATAGTTTGTGTCTGCGAGGAAGTACTCCGTGATTGTGCGCTGCCAAACATGCTCGTCTGCTCACAAAACCAGTAATGTCATGACTTGACGATGCGCCGTCATGCCCAGGGACTGGTACTTTTCAAACAGAGTATAGTGCCGTTTTTGATTCATTAGTACTGCGATACTACACCGTATACCGTACAACCCTAATCTGTATCAGCTTTTGTGATTTTTGAAAACAAATCTCACCATTCCGAAATCCCTTTCTCGCACATATTGTATTTTGTTGTTGTCGTTCAAAAGACACACACACAACACAAACATTTGATAAGTCGATTCATTGAACGATAAATAAAAATGAACTCGATAACTTTGCCAGCCTCGATAAATCGCCATGTGCATGCGTCAAGAGCGGTCATTCTTTGATTGCCGCGGGTGTTGCCCTGCATGCACATAAACTGTAACAACGCTAACTTCCGACGATTAGCATCACCGTAGTAAACTAAAATAATTGAAAACCTGTGATTGATACAACCACACGTTGATAACATTATTGACCAACTAGCAATTTGCTTGCTAGCTAGATTAAATGCGAACATGAAAACAAGAGACATTAATATCTTCCCCATCAAGGAACGTCATACCCCCGCCTAAACTTGTATGAACACATTACTGTCTGAACTTCTAGGATACATTTTTCAAATTGAACATAAAGTCTGTGCTGTCTTTGTATAAAGTGATCAACCTACACTCGACAGTGTCACGTTGAAACAGAAATGTATTCTAAACAGAAAGTGAACCCTTGGGACGTCACATGGACCTAAAATGAAGCAAAGCTGTCACCAAATTGGTGTTTATTAATACAATTTGAAATTTTTTTCCAAATTAAAATGGAAGAAGATAAACATATTTGAACACCCAAATAAAATGTGACTCTTATGAAGCCAGAACAATACTCGATGTTTCCTCTTTCACAAAAGTGGTCTAAGTGTCTAATAATTTTATTTTTTTAAGAAAAAATATAACTTTTCAAAATAATATAGTGTGTGTGTTAGTGTTGTCCCAAAATTATTGTCATTATTACAATAATGATCACAAAAAATTGCATTATTGGCTTTATTTGAACAAAAAGTCTTACAGTACGTCAAACATTCGTTTCTTATTGCAAGTTTGTCCTTAAATAAAATAGTCAACATACAAGACAACTTATCTTTTAGGATTAAGCAAACAAAGGCTCCTAGTTTAGCTGCTGACGTATGCAGTAACATATTGTGTCATTTTCCAGTCTATTATTTTGTCAAAGTGGTAGAAAATGAATTAATAATCTATTTGTTCATTTACTGTTAATTTCAGCTTACTTTCTCTTTTAACATGTTCTATCTACACTTCTGTTAAAATGCAATAATCATTTATTCTTCTGTTGTTTGATACTTTACATTAATTTTGGATGATGCCACAAATTTGGGTATCAATCCGATACCAACTAGTTACAGGATCACACATTGGTCATGTTCATAGTCTTCAAGTGTCCAGGGACATATTTCCTCAGTTTATAAACATCCATCCATCCATCCATCATCTTCCGCTTATCCGAGGTCGGGTCGCGGGGGCAACAGCCTAAGCAGGGAAACCCAGACTTCCCTCTCCCCAGTCACTTCGTCTAGCTCTTCACGGGGGATCCCGAGGCGTTCCCAGGCCAGCCGGGAGACATAGTCTTCCCAACGTGTCCTGGGTCTTCCCCGTGGCCTCCTACCGGTTGGACGTGCCCTAAACACCTCCCTAGGGAGGCGTTCGGGTGGCATCCTGACCAGATGCCCGAACCACCTCATCTGGCTCCTCTCGATGTGAAGGAGCAGCAGCTTTACTTTGAGTTCCTCCCGGATGGCAGAGCTTCTCACCCTATCTCTAAGGGAGAGCCCGCCACACGGCGGAGGAAACTCATTTTGGCCGCTTGTACCCGTGATCTTATTCTTTCGGTCATGGCCCAAAGCTCATGACCATAGGTGAGGATGGGAACGTAGATCGACCGGTAAATTGAGAGCTTTGCCTTCCGGCTCAGCTCCTTCTTCACCACAACGGATCGGTACAACATAAACATAATATAATTTTTTTTTAAGTGAAAGAAGATGTTGTGATGCCAAAAAATATCGGCGTAGTCATAGTAGATGACTAGTATGACATAGTAGTATCAACTGGCGACACTGTACTTGGTATCTCTACAGTGGATGTTAGGTGTAGATCTACCATTGGCGTTTGTTAACATTTGACGCCGGTGAGCTTCGGTGTGTAGTGAAGCATGTTTAGCTATTCCTCGTCCTGCAGGGATGGTACTTGTGAGAAACAATTTTTTTTTGTCGCCATGGAGGCGAGGATGAGTAATTTAGAAGTAGCTAAAACACTGCCAACTCGGGCTGGACTTTAGCTGCTACACTGCAAAAAGTCAGTCTTCAAAAACAAGAAAAAAAAATACAAAAATGAGGGGCATTTTACTTGAACTAAGAAAAATTATCTGCCAATAGAACAAGAAAATCGAGCTTGTCAAGACTTTCCAAAACAAGTAAATTTAGCTAACCTCAATGAATCAAAAATACCTTAAAATAAGTATATTCTCACTAATAACAAGTGCACTTTTCTTGGTAGAAAAAAAATATGAGACCTTTTTGATCAATATGTTGAAAAATATTCCTAAATTAAGTAAATACTCGTGACATTTTCTTGACATAAAGAAAGAAATTATTACTTTGAAAAAGTACTTCTATACTTGTGGGTGTTGTTGACGCAGCTTTGCAACAGTTGATATTCTAGTTTCAAGCATGTTTTACTCAATATAGCTCATGACATCTCAGCTTCAACCTGTAATATCTTACTGAGATCATATACGACCAAAACCCTTAAAACAAGAAAAACACTCTAACATAAAATCTGCTTAGTGAGAATAATTTTCTTATCAGACATAAAATAAGCAAATATCACCCTTATTTGAGATATTCAATCTTACTTAGATTTCAGTTTTTGCAGTGTAGCTAGCTAGCCATGTCTTAAAGCACCTCTTCTTGAGGGCGTTTCAGTATTAAAGCGTCACCTTTATTTTTAGTTTTTAAGCCAAAATGCGTCCATTCTCCCTTTTCTGTTTACACACTGTGTCTGCTTGTAAGTACTCTGTGATTGTGCGCTGCCGAACATGCTCGTCTGCTCGTAAACCAGCAATGACACGACGTGACGACAACAGGGTGGGGGGAGGAAGGGGACCGAAAGCAATGGATGTCGGGTGGGTCTAACATGATACTGTGAAAGTTCAATCCATAGTGGCTCCAACACAGCCGCGAGAGTTCAGTTCTAAGCGGATCCAAGACAGCAGCGAGAGTCCCGTCCACAGGAAACCATCCCAAGGGATGCAAGTTTACGAAAATTATATATAATCATCACATCACTGGTTATTTTGATCTCAAAATAATGTTAATAATCCATCCATCCATTTGCTACCACTTATTCCCTTTTGGGGCCACGGGGGGCGCTGGCGCCTATCTCAGCTACAATCGGGCGGAAGGCACGGTACACCCTAGACAAGTCGCCACCTCATTGCAGGGCAATGTTCATAGTAATAATGTTTAATATCAATAATTTGTATGTAAATAAATCGGCCTCACATAAACCCACATAATTTATTGTGCAGTCATAACAAACTGAACACAAGCATTCTTGCAGCTGGCAAATCGGGAAACATCTGGGCAAATGAAGGAAGCTGGAGCGGGCAGTTTTTCGGATGTCTGACTTACTTCTAAACGGCTTTATATAGACTAGGTTCATTGTTTAACTCCTGCGAGGGAAAACGCGGCGCCATGCACTTTCTCGAATGAATCATCACTGTTTTAGCTCATTTGTTTGAATAAGACAAGAGGAGAGGTCGTTAAACAAGGCCTTGAAGACCTAAAATGACCTAAAAGGACAAAAGGGGCCATCGCTGCGCTCCTGTGTTATTATTACCAGCCTCCATGTGGACTTTAGAATGTCTTTTCTTTTGTTAACATCTTCCCTGACCTCATGTTTTCCAGTGGGCCCTGCCTCTGAAGGGTGTGCTGTAACAGAGCACTTCTTACACACGCATACAGAGATGACTTCAACCAAGACTCAGCCAAACACAACAGTCCACTTTGCCCGGTGTCATACGACACACAACATACAGTTCAGCAGATTGGGAGATTCTGCTGACTGTTGACTTTTTCATTAGCTACACCCAAGCAAAAAGAAAACAAAAGGGTTCACACGTCCTCACATATTTCAGCCATTAAGTGCTTCCTAAATGTGTCAAACGAGGAAACGTCAGGGCAAACAAACATAACTGCAAAGATATATAGCTAGCTAAATCAGAACCAATACAGTATAGAACACTTTCATAGCACAAAAATCCCATCATTTTTATGAAGCAACGTCCATGTTCTGCCTTTATGTACAAACCCCGTTTCCATATGACTTGGGAAATTGTGTTAAATGTAAATATAAACGGAATACAATGATTTGCAAATCCTTTTCAACCCATATTCAGTTGAATGTACTACAAAGACAAGATATTTGATGTTCAAACTCATAAACTTTATTTTTTTTTTGTAAATAATAATTGACTTAGAATTTCATGGCTGCAACACGTGCCCAAGTAGTTGGGAAAGGGCATGTTCACCACTGTTTTACATCACCTTTTCCTTTACAACACTCGATAAACGTTTGGGAACTGAGGAAACTAGTTGTTGAAGCTTTGAAAGTGGAATTCTTTTCCATTCTTGTTTTACGTAGAGCTTCAGTCGTTCAACAGTCCGGAGTCTCCGCTGTCGGATTTTACGCTTCTGTCATCCTAGTCACTGCCGTTGTGTCCTTGGGCAAGACACTTTACCCACCTGCTCCCAGTGCCACCCACACTGGTTTAAAACAAATGTAACTTAGATATTGGGTTTCACTATGTAAAGCGCTTTGAGTCACTTTGAGAAAAGCGCTATATAAATATAATTCACTTCACACTTCACTTCACATAATGCGCCACACATTTTCGATGGGAGACAGGTATGGACTGCAGGCGGGCCAGGAAAGTACCCGCATTCTTTTTTTACGAAGCCACGCTGTCGTATCACGTGCTGAATGTGGCTTGGCATTGTCTTGCTGAAATAAGCAAGGGCGTGAAAAAGACGGCACTCAGATTGCAGCATATGTTGTTCCAAAACCTGTATGTACCTTTTAGCATTAATAGTGCCTTCACAGACGTGTAAGTTACCCATGCCTTGGGCACTATTGCACCCCCATACAATCACAGATGCTGGCTTTTGAACTTTGCATCGATAACAGTCTGGAAGGTTCCCTTCCCCTTTGGTCCGGATCACACAATGTCGAATATTTCCAAAAACTATTTGAAATGTGGACTCCTCAGACAATGAAACACTTTTCCACTTTCAATCAGTCCATCTTAGATGATCTTGGGCCCAGAGAAGCCGGCGGCGTTTCTGGATGTTGTTGATAAATGGCTTTCACTTTGCATAGTAGAGCTTTAACTTGCACTTACAGATGTAGCGACGAACTGTATTTAGTGACAGTGTTTTTCTGAAGTGTTCCTGAGCCATGTGGACAAATCCTTTAGAGATTGAAGTCGGTTTTTGATACAGTGCCGTCTGAAGGATAGAAGGTTACGGTCATTCAATGTTGGTTTCCGGCCATGCCGCTTACGTGGAGTGATTTCTCCAGATTCTCTGAACCTTCTGATGATATTACGGACCGTAGATGTTGAAATTTCTGAATTTCTTGCAATTGCACTTTGAGAAACGTTGTTCTTAAACTGTTTGACTATTTGACAGTTGTGGACAAAGGGGTGTACCTCGCCCCATCCTTTCTTGTGAAAGACTGAGCATTTTTTGGGAAGCTGTTTTTATACCCAATCATGGCACCCACCTGTTCCCAATTAGCCTGCACACCTGTGGGATGTTCCAAACAAGTGTTTGATGAGCATTCCTCAACTTTATCAGAACTTATTGCCACCTTTCCCAACTTCTTTGTCACGTGTTGCTGGCATCAAATTCAAAAGTTAATGATTATTTGCAAAAAAAAAACACCTGTTTATCAGTTTGAACATAAATATGTTATCTTTGTAGCATATTCAACTAAATATAGGTTGAAAATGATTTGCAAATCATTGTATTCCGTTTATATTTCCATCCAACACAATTTCCCAACTTATATGGAAACGGGGTTTGTACTTATTTTTGACTGAATTAACATTGTCAGGAGCTCAATTAGCAGTCGGACTTAGCAGTGCTTCTTACCTGTTGGACTGGCTTTTCTCCATTTAGTTTGGGTCCGGTTTGTCCCTGCGCAGCTGAATAATCTTCAACGAAAACCTGAAAGTTTGTGATAAATGTTGAATACAAGAAAATGGATTGGTAAGTAAGATAGAAATAAAAACATGTACTAAATTAGCGCAAATATAATGGCAAATTAAGCTAGGAGTTAGCATCAAAGCTAACCATGGATACCAATGTATATGTTTTCACTAAGCTAGAAGGATGGGTTCTTTTTAATTTTTGGGAATTGAAATAGTAGAGAAGAAAAGATGAGCTTGTAGTCCAATTTTTTTGTCAGAAATAAAATAAATACTTAAAATAAGGAAATAAAAAAATACATCTTATAACAGAGCTTTGAGAAAATGACTTCTCCTTGTTGTATTACAACTAATAATAACAATTTGAACATTAGTGTTTTTATATTTTTCCAAAATGGTTTTGTTTGCAGTTTTAACTTATCTGTCGGACTGAAAACAAAAGTCAGTTTATAAAAAAAACATAGAACATAAGAGTTATATATATATATATATATATATATATATATATATGTTTGTTAAGTGTTACATACAGTAATAGTTATTAAGGAGGGTAATCTTACAACAATTCAAGATTTGATTTGATTCTGATACCTGGGGTGATGATTTGATTCTGAACAATTCTTTTAATATATTATTTGGTAAAAAAATGATCATAAAACCTTTTATTAAAACAGGTTGCAGATTACAAAAGCTACCAGTACTCTTGGTTGCTGATGAACAACGTACACACTCACGTCGAGTAAGCGTGGAGGTGGCCTAAAAATATCTTTTTAAAATTGATTAAAAAATATATATATATATATATATATATATATATATGCAGTATATATATTTATATATATTTTTTTAAGCAATCCTGATAGCTACAGTATAGTTATGAAGTATGTTAACAATATCCCAAATTAGTAGCCGTAAACAATATCAAATGTGTGTTTTGTACCTTGAAGTGAGAGTTAGGTTTATTCTCACGGTTGACTTCCACAGTCCTTGGCATGTTGGGATCTGATGTGCTGCTAAAGTTGTTGTTGTTATTATTATGGTTTTCTGAAGTGGCTCTCAAAATAGATCGCTGTCTCTGTCCCGCTGAAATAACGTCCTCTGCTCTTTCCTTATTCCCCGAGATGTTAATCTTTTTAATGGATCTCGAAACAGCGGACGAAAGAGAGGCGTTCTGGTTGAGGTGGTCCTCTGTGGCCATGTCCTCCTGGTTGTCTTTTACAGGGGCTACCTGTTGGCCGGTGGGCAAGACCAGACAGGGGCCATGAGCGCAGACCTGCTGTCGACTGAGGTAGAGCGAGTTCAGGTTCTGCTGTAGTGTGCAGTTATCAAAGTTCTGGCTTTGCAGATAACTCGGCGTAATCTCCTGGCATTTGGGCACAGCAGGGACAGACAGCTTGGTCCCGATCGTGAATGGCTGTACCTTCCTTACAATACTCTCAGACATGGCCAGTATCCTGATGGGAAAACAAAATATTCTGGAGTCCAAGTGCACGTTGAAAAAGAAAAGTCTCTCACATCCCTTTCTGGTCCTCAGTCATCAGGTCTGCTTGTCCAGTCTCTGTTCTCCTGACAAGTGCAGGTTTAAATAGAAAGTAAAGAGGCTTGTCAGTTGTCCACCTTCTTGTGCATGTTGAGAATGCATAGCACACAGCCGAGGACGGCTTCCTTGGACTCCTGGGAGCTGACACGTTCCCACACGTGGCGCAGAGCTGTGCCGAGGTGTGCGACGACTGAAGAAAGGCTTCTCCTGAGGAACTGGACCAGTGAGCCAACCACACTGCTACTGAGGAGCCTGATAACCAGGGACCGCAGCAGGATGAAAAATGCTGGCATGCTGCCTGAAAGACTTTCTGCTTTGGCTTGAAAAAAAAAATGCTCTCAGAAGGAGGGGGAGTGCAGAGGGTTGGTTCAAGAGAGGATGAAGTCACCACCTCACCATTCTCTCTCTTTTTCTCTCTGTCAGGACTTGGAGTGGGCTGAGAAGCCTTTGGGTGTCCGAACTGGGAGAGAAAAGACACAAGTTAGAGTTAAAAGTTAGACAAATAATGCTGCATGAGGTAGTAGCCCTAGCTCAGATCACACACACACCTATATCACCTCTCTATGAAACAGGTTCTGGATGTAGACAAGTAAAGTTTGCACCAAAATCCAAAGAGAGCCTTAGCTGCTCAGATGTTCCGGCGAGCGCCGTCTGCCCAGAAGTGAGAGTTTAGTACTTGAGCACAAGCTTTGTCCTTCCCCGCCAACTGCAGGGAACAGTTGTCACGCAGGTTCAGGAGCAGAATGGAACAGAACCTCCTGTCCATCATCTCCTTGAGCCTCAGAGCTGCTGGTAGCGCACGTGTGCAAAGCCAATAGCGGCCAAACATATGATGTCCCACTCCCATCATTCTTAGATGGCGGCTGGTGTTTAGCAGAGCACATGTCAAGCTGACTGATTGGAATGTTAGGGGTGGGTTCCATATGTCAAGGCAGCGGGGGATTAGACAGCAAAGGAAGAAAGCAGAAAACTTTTCCAAAAAAGGAGCTCTCATGTTTTATTCCCTTGGTCTTTGACTTGACTAAAGACTCCACTTTGTTTCTTCATAGTAAAATATAGTGTGTAACAATGTAACGTTATTGCCATTCTACAGGGTGATCCAAAAAAACAGAAACCACAAATCTTTGAATTGATCTGTTGGAGAAAACTTTCAGTTTAAATGTTGTTCTCTTCCCGCGACCCCAAAGGGAATACGCGGTAGAAAATGGATGGATGGATGGATGTTGTTCTCTTTTCTTTTTAGAGGTATTCAAGTCGACTTTGTGAATGAAATATTGGAACAATAGTCTTCCCCAACATGTTTTGGTCAACCAAGAAAACAAAAAAACCCAACAAATCATACACAGTAGTGCAAGCACAATTTCAGAGAAAGCTTTGTCAAAAAATAATTTTTGACTGAGTTTGGTTTCAGTGCAACATCTTAATTCTAAAATCTCATAGAGAAATATGTTCAATCAATAGACAATTTTGCGCAAAGCATGCAAGTTTGTCTCCAATTCCGCGTAGCCCATTGGAAGCATATTTTGCCTGACTTTTATGCAAAACGACTAAGACAACAAAATAATTGTAGCATGGTGATACACGGACTGAAGTTTATAGGTCCTGTAAATTGTACGACTTTTGTAGGATTTATTAACATTTTTTTCTCCATCCATCCATCCATTTCCTACCGCTTGTCCCCTTATGGGATCGTGGGGGGTGCTGGAGCTTATCCCAGCTGCACATGGCGGAAGGAGGGGTACACCTCATCACATGTTTTAGATTCTGATTTATGGGCTTCACCCTGTTACAATGCACCAATACAATACCAATACCAATACAACACACCTAGTTTGTTCTGCTGAAGTTGAATGAATTGCTACTTTAAAAAAAAAAATTGGTCCTGTACAATTGATAAGATTCACATACATACCATTTTATGTATTGAAAATTAGCCATTGGTAATAATCCCATTTACAATGTACAATCCCCGTTTCCATATGAGTTGGGAAATTGTGTTAGATGTAAATATAAACGGAATACAATGATTTGCAAATCCTTTTCAACCCATATTCAGTTGAATGCACTACAAAGACAAGATATTTGATGTTCAAACTCATAAACTTAATTTTTTTTTGCAAATAATAATTAACTTAGAATTTTAATGGCTGCAACATGTGCCAAAGTAGTTGGGAAAGGGCATGTTCACCACTGTGTTACATCACCTTTTCTTTTAACAACACTCGATAAACGTTTGGCAACTGAGGAAACTAATTGTTGAAGCTTTGGAAGTGGAATTCTTTCCCATTCTTGTTGTATGTAGAGGTTCAGTCGTTCAACAGACCGGGGTGTGCGATGTCGGATTTCGCGCTTCATAATGTCCCACACATTTTCCATGGGAGACGGGTCTCGACTGTAGGTGGGCCAGGAAAGTACCCGCACTCTTTTACTACGAAACCATGCTGTTGTAACACGTGGCTTGGCATTATCTTGCTGAAATAAGCAGGAGCGTCCATGATAACGTTGCTTGGATGACAACATATGTTGCTCCAAAACCTGTAAGTTACCCATTCCTTGGGCACTAATACACCCCCATACCATCACAGATGCTGGCTTTTGAACTTTGCGCCTATAAAAATCCGGACGGTTATTTTAGTCTTTGGTCCGGAGGACACTACATCCACAGTTTCCAAATATAATTTGAAATGTGGACTCGTCAGACCACAGAACACTTTTCCACTTTGTAACAGTCCATCTTAGATGAGCTCGGGCCCAGCAAAGCCGGCAGCATTCCTTGGTGTTGTTGATAAATGGGTTTTGCTTTGCATAACAGAGTTTTAACTTGCACTTACAGATGTAGCAACCAACTGTAGTTACTGACAGTGAAGTGTTCCTGAGCCCATGGGGTGATATCCTTTACATACTGATGTCTGTTTTTGATGCAGTACCGCCTGAGGGATCAACGGTCCGTAATATCATCGCTTACGTGCAGTGATTTCTCCAGATTTTCTGAACCTTTTGATGATTTTACGGGCCCTAGATGGTAAAATCCCTAAATTCCTTGCATTAGCTCGTTGAGAAATGTTGTTCTAAAACTGTTCGACAATTTGCTTACAAATTGGTGACCCTCGCCCCATTCTTGTTTGTGAAGTACACAGCATTTTGGGGAAGCTGCTTTTATACCCAATCATGCCACCCCCCTTTTCCCAATTAACCTGCACACCTGTGGGAAGTTCCAAATAAGTGTTTGATAAGAATTTCTCAACTTTATCAGTATTTATTGCCACCTTTCCCAACTTCTTTGTCACGTGTTGCTGGCATCAAATTCTAAAAATTAATGATCATTTGCAAAAAAAATAAATGTTTATCAGTTTGAACATCAAATATGTTGTCTTTGTAGCATATTCAACTAAATATGGGTTGAAAAGATTTGTATTCCCTTTATATTTACATCTAACACAATTTCCAAACTCTTATGGAAACGGGGTTTGTATTTACATGTCATTATTTTTTTCCAAGATAGCACTGCTGTAGTGGCTGCTGGTTGCAGAAGCTCAGCACTCTTGTGTAGCCTAATGTCCTAATGTTGCCATCTTGTTTGTGTGTGTTTTTTGCTCTTTGTTTCGGGCCCTTACAAGACTGCACAACAAGGGGTGGCACTTACGTGACTTCTGCTGTGTTTTTCGGCGCTTTTTTTGGAACTTTAGGGTCCAATTCGGGGAAGCCTTATGGCCATAGCCATGTTTGATTTTGGCACCCGGCTGTTGGTTCTCTGCCACACTGTAGTCCGTGTGGAGAGACCAGAGGCCATGCGTAGGATGAGACAGGGCTACGCCGCCAACGTTAAGCGTCGGAATGGGCAAACTTCAAGGAGCACTGGGTGATTGAGCATGTGTCAAACACTTCGGTCTCCCTGCATGAATTCTCTCTCATCCGCGTGGGCTGGACATTGGCTAAGTGCTCGTGGGCAGCCTAGGACAGAGTCAGCTCTTTTGGTTGCTTTGTTGGGTCTGTTCCTGTCTCTTGCCGTGCAGTCCCAACCCCAGCAGACAATAGCTTGGAGCACTGCAGAGGTCACCGTGGTAAGATAAGATAAGATAAGATAGTATTTTATTCATCCCTTAACAGGAAATTTTCAGCATTACAGCAGCAAAGGGCATAAATAGGTGTGTAGGTGTTGAAATTGTGTTATTGTTTTCTTTTGTTGGTTGTCTATGTAAGGTCAAATCGTATGTATTATTTTTTGTTATGTTTTAATTTTGTAGCTGTGTGTGGAACAGGTACCGCTGAAGTGGCAGCTGGTTGCATCAGCTCTGTGATTTTTTTAATGTCTTTTTTGTCCTTTGTGTTCTTTTGTTTCCCTCTTGTACCACCCCCTCTTCCCCTTTTCCTCGCACGGTATGATGGACAACGGAGCAGTGCCCCTGGGGGAGGCAGATTCAGGCCAGATGCCTCCGTCCTCTCCTCCTCCTCAATGCAAGTCTCCAGATATGGTATGTTAAAAGGGTTTTTTTCTGGTCTCAAAATGTTATCAAATTGTTATTTTGCCAATCTTTAAGGGGAACTGCCCTTTCTTAGGAGGGAATGTTGCTTATCATTCGCAATCCTTATGTAAGACAAGAACACAAGTGTTTTTCTTTTTTCATGCATTCTAAATAGTAAATAAATGTGAGCAAATGTGCGCTTACAATGCAGCCTATTAGAGATGCGCGGTTTGCGGTCTCATCCGCGGAGTCCGCGGATAAACCGCGGGTCGGGCGGTTGACATGACGAAAACATTGATTTTAATTAGATTCGGGCGGGTGGCGGTTGAACTATCTGGAAATATTTGATATACATGGTTCTGGGATCGGTATCCTTTGTCATTCAAAGTGCCATTTAGGACCCGTGTCATGAAGCAAAGAAGACAATAGGAGACGCTATTATTCTCTTGAATGACTGCCGGTAGACACCCAGATATTAAGTATTAGGGCGTGCTATTAAGCCATTGGCTTTGTCGCCTACTACAACATGTACGATCTGCTTGTCAGTCCAGCATCATGTTGTGTGTGGCTTCCGCGGTAACACGTACACGACTGCAAGGCATACTGGGTGACACAGAGTACACTAATGGTTGTGATATAAACAATTTTAACACTCTTACTAATATGCGCCACGCTGTGAAGCCACACAATACAAGATTGACAAACACATTTCGGGAGAACATCCTCACAGTAACACAACATAAACGCAACACAACAAATACCCATAATCCTTTGTATCCATGACAATTCCTGACTATTTTATACACCCCGCTTTCATGAGCTCCGAGGCGAGGAAGCAGCTCACCAGCCGTCTATGTCAATACAGCAGCATAAGGAAGTTACCTCTCTCTGATCAATGCGCCGCTAAAAATAGGCCCTTAATATTAGCGCTTCGAATAACAATACTACTAATACTTGGCTAATATTCAAATTAACGATATCCTCCTGTCAACTGATTCTGGCAAATATGTCGTCCTGGTGCTTTTAGATCTGTCTGCTGTGTTCAACACGGTCGACCACGCCACCTTAATAGCTCGTCATGAGAACTGTCTGGGTATTAAGGGCGCCGCCCTCAGCTGGTTCCGGTAGTACCTAGTCGACAGGAGTTTTTGTGTAAAAATAGACAGTTTTTTGTCTTCCACAGCTCCTCTACCACACGGGGTCCCCCAGGGCTCAATCCTTGCCCCAATCGTATTTGCGCTTTACCTTCTCCCCCTTGGTTCTATTTTTAGGAAGTATGGTATTGCATTTCATTTTTATGCCGATGATTGCCAGATCTATTTTCTCATGGCACAAAATAACACAGTTCAACGTCTCATTGACTGCCTACACGACATCAAAGCCTGGCTGTCAGCTAACTTCCTGAGTCTAAATGAAGACAAAACAGAAGTTATGTTGTTCGGTCCAAATCGCTCTCCCTCCCCCAACGTTGACCTCGGCACTCTGACCCCGTATCTCAGCGACTGTGTCACAAACCTGGAGGTAAAGTTCGACTCAGATTTTAAATTCGAAAAACAAATCAGCAGCGTCGTTCAAAAAAGCTTTTATCAATTACGCCAAATAGCGAGAGTGAAACCGTTTCTGTCAGGACATGATCTCGAGAAATTATTTCACGCCTTTATCTCGAATCGTTTAGACTACTGTAATGCCCTGTATGTAGGCATTAGCCAGGCCTCCCTCGCCCGCCTGCAGCTCGTGCAGAAATCTGCTGCTCGTCTGCTAACACAGACCTTCAGACGTGAGCACATCACCCCTATATTAGCGTCCCTTCATTGGGTCCCTGTGCGTTACCGAATCAATATTAAACTCTTTCTATCTGCTTTTAAATGTCTAAACAACCTCGCGCCAAAATATCTCCCCGGCCTCCTTCAGCCTTACTGCCCCACTTGATCCCTAAGATCAGCCGATCAGCTGCTACTGATGGTCCCTGACACAAGGCTGAAGCTTAGAGGTGACCGAGCTTTCGCTGCTGCTGCTCCCAAGCTCTGGAACGACCTACCTCTGAGTGTTAGACAAGCCTCCCCTCTTCCTGTTTTTAAATCTCTCTTAAAAACATACTTTTATTCCTTGGCTTTTAACACTAAGTGATATCCATCCTGCAATGGCGCCCCATTATACACCTGCTGTGAACCTGTTTTTCTGTTTTATTATTTTTTTTTTTTTATCAAGTTCTGTTTGTGTTGTGTTGTTTGCTCGGTCCTCGTATTATCTTTTAACCTGCCCATTGTAAAGCACTTTGGCTACCCCTGTGATAAATTTTAAATGTGCTTTATAAATAAAGTTGATTTTATCTTATTTGATTTGAAATGTAAATGAGTATTGTTTGCGCTTTTTGGTTGGGTATTTAGAGGGTTTTCTGGTCGGAACAGAAGACCTCCCATTGACTCTATCATAGGCAGATTAATATTTACATTTATTTATGAGTTTGAATGCAATAAAAACAAAAATGTATTGTTGTCTCACATCGAGATTGTTAATTATCGGCAAAATTTTAAAAAAGTGCAGGTGCCCTTTAACAACACCTCCAAAGGCTTAGTGGCCACATGCGTGGACAGCACCGTTTAGCTCTTTTTTCCAAAATTGTGTCCACTACTAAATTGGGGTCTTATGACCGCTTATGTGGACACTTATACTGCCATCTGGTGGTGTCAGAAGAGTATAACATTCAATGGAATTTTGGCAAAAATAATTATAAAAATAATAATTAGCATGTCATTAAACATGAAGTACACATTTGTTATTTATGGACTGAGTACATCATATCAAAAGATGATTCTTAGTTTTTATTCTAATTAGGGTCCATTTGGCAGCAGTGTTTTGTTTGTCAAACAGGGTGTGTGTGATGCGTCAGTGCAGTAGCACTGCGTAGAAGTGCTTATAGTTAGCGCATGTTGCATTTTGCATGTTGCATACTGCTTCTGCCTGCTACTGTCTGCTTTCAGCTACTGCCACCGGCTAGCCCTCCTTACGGAGGGTGAAAAGAAGAGCCGAGCGCGTAAGCCTCCTCTTGCCGATACACAGCCTCTCCACCACCAAGACTCCTACAGTGCCTCCTCACTGCCACACACGGTAACTGGGACCTCACGGTCTCAGGCTAAGCTGTAGGGAATCCCGGAGCAGCAGTGGGCCCCAGAGGCGAGCTGTGCAGGCCCACCGGTGTGTGGACACGCCCTGGCATCCGCCGACCACTGCCCCATCTATGGGTCAAATAGTTGTCATCCCCCCCGACCCCCAGCCGCTGCCTTGTGGTACCTTTGGGAGAAGGAAAGGTTACGGGAGAAAACCCAGACAGAAAATCAGGAGTGGAGCCCCTGAGGCGACTGGGTGTCATTGCCGGAGATGTATTACCTTGTTTTTCTCTGGGCCACATCGACACGGCCGAGAGGGGGATCTTGATGTCTGGGCAACCCAAGATCTCCATACTTTCTGCCCAGGCTTGCGCCACGGAGAGGTCACTCCAGCTGCCCCCCAAAAGGGAGGAAACAACACGGAAGCTGGCAGTCTTAAGATCCACCCGATTGGTGCCAGCTTCGACGGTGGGAGGAATTATTGACTCAAAAAAGAATGAACTCACCCCAGGCGCCATCGTCACTACTGACGGACGGATGCCTATGATGGTCCAATTAACCCAAATAGCAAAGAGAAATAAAAAAGGCATGTACACAAACAGCTTGGGCCTAAAAGGGGAACATTATCACAATTTCAGAAGGGTTAAAACCAATAAAAATCAGTTCCCAGTGGCTTATTTTATTCTTCGAAATTTTTTTCAAAATTTTACCCGTGCCGGAATATCCCTAAAAAAAGCTTTAAAGTGCTTGATTTTCGTTATTTCCCTGTGACGTCACATAGCGATTCTAATACAAACAATGGCAAATAGCACAGCAAGATATAGCGACATTAGCTTGGATTCAGACTCGGATTTCAGCGGCTTAAGCGATTCAACAGATTACGCATGTATTGAAACAGATGGTTGGAGTATGGAGGCAGATAGCGAAAACAAAGTTGAAGAAGAAACTGAAGCTATTGAGCAAAATGCTATTGATGCTATTTGGCCATCTTCGCGTTAGCATCGCCGGTAAAATGTGCAGACCAACCGATCAGGACTTTTGCATTGACACTGGATCAACTTAAATCCACTGATTGGTAAGTGTTTGTTTGGCATTGAATGTAGGTGGAAGGAAACACTGGATGTAAATATAGTTTCAAATGTACATACAGGTAGCCTAAATAGCATGTTAGCATTGATTAGCTGGCAGTCATGCCGCCACCAAATATGTCTGATTAGCACATAAGTCAATAAAGGCAACAACACTCACCTTTGTGGTTTTCTTTGTCTTTATCGTTGGAAATGCATCTGCTTTGAGTGTCGCAGGATATCCACACAATCTTGCCATCTCTGTCCCATCGCTGTCGTAGCATCGCCGATAAAAACCAAACGGGGGACTTTTGCATCTCTTGACACTGGAGCAACTTAAATCAGTCGATTACTAAGTGTTTGTTTGGCATTAAATGTGGATGGAGGGAAAGGCTGGATGTAAATAGAGCTACAAATAAGGCATAATGCTGCAATATGTACATATAGCATGTTAGCATCGATTAGCATGCGCTGCTAATCGATGCTAACATGCTATCGATGCAACTCAGTATTCTTCTTCCTCCAAACACGACGAGTTGAGGTTTATACCAAAATGGATACATGGATGATACAGCAGGGGATTGGGAGAATGTCATGTGGTCAGATGAAACCAAAATAGAACTTTTTGGTATAAAATCAACTCGTCGTGTTTGGTGGAAGAAGAATACTGAGTTGCATCCCATGAACACCATACCTACTGTGAAGCATGGAGGTGGACACATCATGCTTTGGGGGTGTTTCTCTGCTAAGGGGACAGGACGATTGATCTGTGTTAAGGAAAGAATGAATGGGGCCATGTATCGTGAGATTTTGAGCCAAAACCTCCTTCCATCAGTGAGAGCTTTGAATGGTTGACCAAATAGTTATATTCCACCATAATTTACAAATAAATTCTTTAAAATTTACGGGATTTACGTATATTGATAATTGGCCCTCTTTCTGGGGCAAACCTGGCTTGCTGAGGAGAGACAGCCTTCACCCTAACCAGGAAGGCGCTATCCTCTTGTCTCGGAACATAGATTTCGCATTGAGCCACATTTGACTAACTGCACTAGAGCAAGCCCGGTCACAGGCAATTACAGAGCCTGCTAGCCTGGGTATGGAGTCAGTTAAGTTAGAACTAGCCAGCGCCAAGCTGATCCCTGTACACATAGCAATTTTCTTAGAATAATACACAACTCACATAATGTTTTTTCTGCTATGACTATGACTACGTCAGAGTTAGACATGCGTTCTACTGAGGTGGCAAATTATGATGCGTTCAGTTTATCGCAGCACCAAGTAGACAATCTGAAAATTCCCGTCATATCAATTCCTAGATATGGTCGTAATTATTTTAAGTACACCGCGCATAACAAACGCAACATTATTAATATTGCTACTACGGATAATTTTATCAACAACTCCTTAAAACAGCCCACTACCTATAATATGGGCTTTCTAAACATCAGATTTTTATCTCCCAAAACATTATTAGTTAATGAGGTCATTAGAGACAACAGCCTTAATGTCATCAGTCTTAGCGAAACCTGGCCTAAACCAGACGACTTTTTTGCGATAAATGAGGCATCCCCTCCTAACTGTACGAATGCGCATATTGCCCGTCCCCTTAAAAGGATGGGCAATAGGCCCAAAAGGGGACGGGGGGTCGCAGTAATATACAACAAAAACTTTAACTTTAGTCCCAACTTAAATAATAAATATAAATCGTTTGAGGTGCTTTCTACGAAGTCCGTCACACCGCTGCCTCTGTGCCTGGCTGTTATCTACTGCCCCCCCGGGCCCTATTCGGACTTTATTAGTGAATTCTCAGAGTTTGTTGCTGATCTAGTGACGCACGCCGATAATATAATCATAATGGGGGACTTTAATATCCATATGAATACCCCATTGGACCCACCGTGCGTGGCGCTCCAGACTATAATTGATAGCTGTGGTCTTACACAAATAATAAATGAACCGACGCATCGCAGCGGTAATACCATAGACCTAGTGCTTGTCAGACGTATCACCGTTTCCAAAGTTATGATACTCCCGTATACTAAAGTAATGTCCGATCATTACCTTATAAAATTCGAAGTTCAGACTCATGTTCGGCAAGCTAATAATAATAATAACTGCTATAGCAGCCGCAACATTAATGCTGCCACAACGACGACTCTTGCGGACCTACTGCCTTCGGTAATGGCACCATTCCCAAAGTATGTGGGCTCTATTGATAACCTCACTAACAACTTTAACAACGCCCTGCGCGAAACCATTGATAGTATAGCACCGCTGAAGTTAGAAAAGGCTCCAAAAAGGCGTACGCCATGGTTTACAGAAGAAACTAGAGCTCAGAAATTATTATGTAGAAAGCTGGAACGCAAATGGCGCACGACTAAACTTGAGGTGCACCATCAAGCATGGAGTGATAGTTTAATAACTTATAAACGCATGCTTACCTTAGCTAAAACTAATTATTACTCAAATCTCATCCGCATTAATAAAAACAATCCAAAATTTGTGTTTAGTACAGTAGCATTGCTAACCCAACAAGGGACTCCTTCCAGTAGCTCCACCCATTCGGCGGATGACTTTATGAAGTTCTTTAATAAGAAAATTGAACTTATTAGAAAGGAGATTAAAGACAATGCATCCCAGCTACAACTGGGTTATAGTAACACAGATACGACTGTATATACGGCGGACACTGCAAATTTCCAAAATAGTTTCTCTCGTTTTGATGAAATAACATTAGAAGAATTGTTACAACGTGTAAATGGAATAAAACAAACAACATGTTTACTTGACCCACTTCCTGGGAAACTTATCAAGGAGCTTTTTGTATTATTAGGTCCATCAGTGCTAAATATTATAAACTTATCACTTTCCTCGGGCACTGTTCCCCTAGCATTCAAACAAGCGGTTATTCATCCTCTCCTTAAAAGACCAAACCTCGATCCTGACCTCATGGTAAACTACCGACCGGTGTCTCACCTTCCCTTTATTTCGAAAATCCTCGAAAAAATTGTTGCAGAGCAGCTAAATGAACACTTAGCGTTTAACAATCTATGTGAAACCTTTCAATCCGGTTTCAGGGCAAATCACTCTACTGAGACAGCCCTCGCAAAATTGACTAATGATCTATTGCTAACGATGGATTCTGATGCGTCATCTATGTTGCTGCTCCTCGATCTTAGCGCTGCTTTCGATGCACCGTCGATCATAATATTTTATTAGAGCGTATCAAAACACAAATTGGTATGTCAGACTCAGCCCTGTCTTGGTTTAACTCTTATCTTACTGACAGGGTGCAGTGCGTCTCCCATAACAGTATGACCTCGGACTATGTTAAGGTAACGTGTGGAGTTCCCCAGGGTTCGGTCCTTGGCCCTGTACTCTTCAGCATCTACATGCTGCCGCTGGGTGACGTCATACGCAAATACGGTGTTGGCTTTCACTGTTATGCTGATGACACCCAACTCTACATGCCCCTAAAGCTGACCAACACGCCGGACTGTAGTCAGTTGGAAGCGTGTCTAAATGAAATTAAACAATAGATGTCCGCTAATTTTTTGCAACTTAACGCCAAAAAAACGGAAATGCTGATTATCGGTCCTGCTAGACACCGACCTCTATTTAATAATACAACTTTAACATTTGACAACCAAATAATAAAACAAGGTGACTCGGTAAAAAATCTGGGTATTATCTTCGACCCAACTCTCTCCTTTGAGTCACACATTAAAAGCGTTACTAAAACGGCCTTCTTTCATCTCCGTAATATCGCTAAAATTCGCTCCATTTTGTCCACTAAAGACGCCGAGATCATTATCCATGCATTTGTTACATCTCGCCTCGACTACTGTAACGTATTATTTTCGGGTCTCCCCATGTCTAGCATTAAAAGATTACAGTTGGTACAAAATGCGGCTGCTAGACTTTTGACAAGAACAAGAAAGTTTGATCACATTATGCCTGTACTGGCTCACCTGCACTGGCTTCCTGTGCACTTAAGATGTGACTTTAAGGTTTTACTACTTACGTATAAAATACTACACGGTCTAGCTCCATCCTATCTTGCCGATTGTATTGTACCATATGTCCCGGCAAGAAATCTGCGTTCAAAAGACTCCAGCTTATTAGTGATTCCTAGAGCCCAAAAAAAGTCTGCGGGCTATAGAGCGTTTTCCGTTCGGGCTCCAGTACTCTGGAATGCCCTCCCGGTAACAGTTCGAGATGCTACCTCAGTAGAAGCATTTAAGTCTCACCTTAAAACTCATCTGTATACTCTAGCCTTTAAATAGACCTCCTTTTTAGACCAGTTGATCTGCCGCTTCTTTTCTTTTTTATCCTATGTCCCCCCCACCCCCTTGTGGAGGGGGTCCGGTCCAATGACCATGGATGAAGTATTGGCTGTCCAGAGTCGAGACCCAGGATGGACCGCTCGTCGGGACCCAGGATGGACCGCTCGCCTGTGTATCGGTTGGGGACATCTCTACGCTGCTGATCCGCCTCCGCTTGGGATGGTTTCCTGTGGACGGGACTCTCGCTGCTGTCTTGGATCCGCCTTGAACTGAACTCTCGCGGCTGTGTTGGAGCCACTATGGATTGAACTTTCACAGTATCATGTTAGACCCGCTCGACATCCATTGCTTTTGGTCCCCTAGGGGGGGGGTTGCCCACATCTGAGGTCCTCTCCAAGGTTCTCATAGTCAGCATTGTCACTGGCGTCCCACTGGATGTTAATTCACCCTGCCCACTGGGTGTGAGTTTTCCTTCCCCTTTTGTGGGTTCTTCCGAGGATGTCGTAGTCGTAATGATTTATGCAGTCCTTTGAGACATTTGTGATTTGGGGCTATATAAATAAACATTGATTGATTGATAAAATTCCTACAATGTGAATTCCTGGATTGTTTTTTCCACATTCTGTCTCTCACAGTTGAAGTGTACCTATGATGAAAATTACAGACCTCTGTCATCATTTTAAGTGGGAGAACTTGCACAATCGGTGGCTAACTAAATACTTTTTTGCCCCACTGTATATTCAACTTTTCATAAACTTTTCAACAGCAGCAAAAAGCCTTAAAAAGTCCTAGTTCAAGTATTTTAAGTGTATGACATTTTCATATTTTATTGCACCGCACGCCTTGTACTTGAGACTGTAAATATTTAGAGAGGATGGAAAGTTGTTTTCTCGCAGAGACACTGTCAGATTAGATTTGAACCAGGTGTCCTATCTCTCCTAAGCAATTCAGATTAGGCTACTGTAACACCTTCCTGATGTTGTTTACTCTAGAAGTCTTGCCTCCCTACAGCTCTCTTTGCTCTATATAACTCTTCAGCCCACATCCATGGATTTCAAGCTCTGCACTGATTTGAACCTTCTGCGATTGTGCCATCTCTTTATTGAGAGCTTTGAAGTTTTGCATGTAAAAAACAGTTTGTTTTTTTCGAGTCTGATGGCTGATATCACTGCCGCCCAAGTTGAAAATAAAAACCTGATGCTTTCTCACCACAGGCCTTGTGAGATTTTCTTCCATTTTCCTCGAGCCACTAAGTAGGACTTGGAAGACATGTCCGGGGGTGATGTCACCACGACTGCCCGCATGAAAAGAGAGCGATAGCTGCGTTGTGGCTGAGGGGAGAGAACGTGAAATGGCGCGCGAGAGGGGGTCTGTTCTTTTCCACTTGCTGCATGTCATCACAAAAGTATGATCAGCCCTCTGGTCCAGTCTCATCACAGATAGGAAGTTTGAGTTTGGAATCATGGGCAGGCACGAAGGGTTGTAAAATGTAAAGACAATGGGATGTGACAGTGCTTAAGTTGACTTCTCTGCTAAAGTCAGACAAACATCTAGTATGGGGCGGTATAGCTCTGTTGGTGGAGTGGCCGTGCCAGTAACTTGAGGGTTCCAGGTTCGATCCCTGCTTCCCCCATCCTAGTCACTGCCGTTGTGTCCTTGGGTTAGATACTTTACCCACCTGCTCCCAGTGCCACCGACACTGGTTTAAAGGTAACTTAGATAATGGGTTTCACTATGTAAAGCGTTTTGAGTCAATAGAGAAAAGTGCTATATAAATATATTTCACAATTCACTCTGCATATCTTGTAAGACTTAATGAGTGGGCTTAATGTCACAAGCTTATTTAGCTTCTTCTGACTTTGAATCTTTCATTGTTTATTTTATATTTATTTATTTGTTTATTTACAAATGTAATTGTTATATTACAGTATTATTTTTTGTTAATATTGCTGTTTGTTGTGCAAAAAGAGAATCCCTAAAAGCGTAGAGCAGAGGTGTCAAACTCAAGGTCCGGAGGCCAGGTCTGGCCCACCACATCATCGTATGTGGCCCACAAAGACCTGTAAAAAATATGCGTCACTAAAGTACTTTATCTTTTCTTACTAAATGTATTTGTTCTTTCTATTTTAACAGAAAAAAAATGCAGGTAGCGCATGCCATTGCATACTTTTTAAACTTTCATATTATCCAATATAGCAAAAAATGTATCATAATACTTTCCAAACATTTTAATTAGTTAAAATATTTAAATTTCTGCTTGACTTACAGTTTTAGAGCAAGTTAGCCATCAAATTGTACACTGTAAAATTTGGGATGTTTTTTACAGCATAAATTGAAAAAACCCTACCATTGTTTTTGTAACGGGAAATTCTGTTGACTCAGCTGCCAGTGTTATTACTGTAAGATGTATGGTTGTTATTTTTACTGTTAATGGTAAAACAGTATTATTCTTTTTAACGGTAAAAAATTGGCAGCTCAGTTGCCAGAACACAACAAAAATGATGATCAAGTTTTTCCATTTACCGTAGTATGTTGCGAAAAACACTGTACATTTTCAAGTATAATTCTGGTGATTGAGTTGCTACTTTTTTATTGTAAAAATACAGTTTTTTGTTTTTTTTACAGTGTATGTAGAAAATATATATAATTATAAAATGCATAGGCAAATTCATATATCATTCGTGATATATCATGCCCTCTGAGGGCAACCAAAATTACAATGTGGCCCTCGATGAAAATGAGTTTGACAACCCTGGCGTAGACTTTATCATTAGGGACCCAAAGTATCATGTAAAATACAAAATACAGTACGATACAATAATTTCAAAATCTACCTAACAAATACCCATTCACAATTACCTGCCAACCTACCAACTGGATTACATTTATAGAGAAGGAAGCTTTATATACCCCCCAATCAGTGTCAAATGTGGTTAGAAAGTTCCATCTTGAAGATTTGCGATGACCGTACCAAACATACAAGAGTCAAGACCAAAATATGCGACCAATGTGAAATCGTCAGCCACGTGGGGTGTGCTAAATATATCAAGCGTAACGTAACAAATGTGTTGAATTAAATTTGTTCAAAGAATGTTATTATTTTGCTCTCAGTCTCATTCCAGATCTCTGCAGGCTATACTAAATCTTGTAAACTTTTGATTACGATCTGTCCGTCTTAATGAAGGTTTACTTCTGGTGTTATGTCTATGTGAAGGAATGGTCACTGGAATGAGCTGGCAGAGTCTAGAATTGAATCCATATACCACGTTGTACATGTTACAAGCATTGTGGCATACGTCACACTCAGTAAGCTTCAGGATAAGCATCCATTAAAAAAGATGATCCGAAAGAGCCCTAAAGTTTGCCAATGATACAACACGTATGATTTTATTCCAAAGAATCTCCTGTTTTTTTAGGTTAACTAGGACATTGCAATAATTTATATGTGTTTGGACTAGAGTTCGATACAGTCTTAGAAGAGCGTCAAGTGGAAGAAAGTGCTTAAATTTTGAGAGTAAAACGACATATTTAAATAAGTTATAATCAAATATTCAATAGGATTTTTTAAATTGAAAAATCAGTCTACGTATATACTGTATACCCCAAGGAATTTTTTGTATCGTATACATATTCTAAATGTCACAATCGAAAAAAAATTGGGCATAAAATTAAAGTATAGGAGTCAATATAGGAAAGTATTCACAACGCTGTGACGCTTAGCTGGCATTTGGTTATGCGGGTGCATTCTCTCTATAATGCAGGCGGACTGGACACAGCATGAAGGTAAGAAAATATGATTTATTTCTACTATAAAACAGACTAAGAACCAAAAGACTTGCACAAGGCACTGAAGACAAAACCAACAGAAATAGCATGGGAGCTAGAATGAACTGAAAGTGCTAACATGTGAGCTAGGGACACAAACAAATGAATAGCGTGGAAGTTAACAAATACAAAAAGGCTTTTACCAAAATAGGAAACAGCGACGTCACCTGTTGCATCGATCAGCAAACTAGAATCCGAGGACGAATGAACAAAAAGGGCAGGCTTAAATAGAGGGGATAATCACAAAGCAGGTGCGCGTGAAAAACAAAAGGCAGGTGACACAAATGTGTAACTATGGAAACGGAAACAAACAGGAAGTGCCACCAGGTACTAAGGGAGACAAATACTAAACAGGATGTGATACAAAGACGGAACAAAAACAGAATATGACATGATCCAAGTAGTGGATCATAACAAGCAGTTTGTTTTTTCGTATTCGTTTTCACATTTTATGTCACAGCCTTATTCCAAAATAAAATACTTTCATTTTTGTCCTCAAAATTATTATTATTTTTTATTATTTTGCATATTTGATAAAAAATCAAACCCAAAAAAATCACATGTGCATACGTATTCACAGCCTTTGATCAATACATTTTTGAGGCACCTTTGGCAGCAATTACGGCCTCAAGTCTTTTTGAATACGATGCCTCAAGCTTGGCACACCTACTGCATTAAAGTTAAATCACCAAAGATTGTCACACACACACTAGGTGTGGCGAAATGATTCTCTGCATTTGACCTATCACCCTTGATCACCTCCTAGGAGGTGAGGGGAGCAGTGGGCAGCAGCGGTGGCCGCACCCGGGAAACATTTTTGGTGATTTAACCCCCAATTCCAACCCTTGATGCTGAGTGCCAAGCAGGGTGGTAATGGGTCCCATTTGTATAGTCTTTGGTATGACTCGGCCAGTGTTTGAACTCACAACCTACTGATCTCAGGGCGGACACTCTAACCACTATCTTTGGGCAGTTTTACCCATTCCTCTTTGCAGCAACTCCCAGGCTCCATAAAATTGGATGGAAAGTGTTGGTTTTCATCCAGGATGTCTCTGTACATTGCTGCATCCCCACAGCATGATGCTACCACCACACTGCTTCACTGTAGGGATGCTATTGGCCCGGTGATGAGTGGTGCCTGGTTTCCTCCAAACATGATGCCTGGCATTCACACCAAAGAGTTCAATCTTTGTCTCATCAGACCAGATCATTTAGTTTCTAATGGTCTGAGAGTTTTTCAGGAGCCTTTTAGCAAACGTTTTAGTGAGATATGGCTTTTGTCTGGCCACTCTGCCAGACATGCCTGATTGGTCGATTGCTATAGAGATGGTTGTCCTTCTGGAAGATTCCCCTCTCTCCACAGAGAAATACTGTAGCCGTCAGAGTGACCATGGGGTTCTTGGTCAGCTCCCTGACTAGATTCCGTTGAATGCAGCAATGTACAGAGACCTCCTGGATGAAAGCCAATGCTTCCCATCCAACCTGATGGAGTTTGAGAGGTGCTGTAAAGAGGAATGGCCGGAATTTATAAGCTTGATAAATTTGCAAAATGTTTAAAAACAACTTTTTCACATCACGGGGTATTGTCTGTAGAATTTTAAGGACAAAAATTGATTAATTCTATTTTGGAATTAGTATTTCACATAACAAAATGTGGAAAAAAAGTGAAGCGCCGTGAATACTTTCCGGATGCAATGTATCTGTATTTGTTCTGGCTACTCAGTACAAGATGGTTTGGCTGATTGTAATAATATTTTTTTGTATTTATTATTTTTCCTGCAACAGAAAGTCAATCACATATTTATTTTGGCTTAGATTTTACACCAGGTGCTATTCCTGATGCAACCGACTGGAGACTGGCACTGGACGTCTCCAATGGCTGGGTTTTCCAAACATGGCTGGAAATCAAATATTCACCACACCTCATACCTAAATCAACACTTCAGTCACTCTCACTGAACACAGATGGACTTACAGTAATAAAACAACTAAATACAATAACTAAATAAAAAAGTTGAAAAAAAAAAACCCAGCTTAGCCCACGCATCAGAGAACTGCTTTATCATCCTCTCCAACAGCTTCACTTTAAACCCTAATGTCATGCAAATTAGCGCAGGCCTTAAAGTTCCACTAAAACGGAAAAATAAATGCTATTTTGAATGTTGTTTCTTTTTATCTGTTAAACTACATCCAAGATATTTCCAACTCGTAAGGATGTAAAAATATTGTCTAACCGCCACCGTTTCAAACGTCATGCCCATCCTCAGCAAAACTGGGAAATAAGTGTGCTGTTTATCATTCTCAATCCCTGTAAGACAAGAACAGATATATTTTTCTTTTTTTCATGCATTCTGAATTGAAAATAAACTTTAACGAGTCATCTAACAATGGAGTCAATGGGGGGCTCCTCTGTTCCTCCCGCCAATTAAGTAACCATCCAAAAACCGACAGAAATACCCCATTTACATATTGCGACTTGAATATTAATCAAATATTAGCAATATTGTTATTATACGCACCAATGCTGATGGTCTATTTTGAGTAGCGCATTGATCCCAGAGAGCTAACTTGCTTATGCTGCTGTATTGACGTACTAGCCAGCTGGTGTCCTGGTGCATCTTTTCTGAGCAGGTAAGAAATAATTCTAGATTATACATCATGCATGAATAGCGGAAGTTTGTAGCCATAAATCAAGTAGTTGGTAAAATCTTGACACTTAACATAGACCCAGAGATGGCGAGAAATACACACAAAAAACGCTTGTTGCGGCACCTTTTTTATATTTATTTTTTTTTACCCTTCGTGAGAACTATCAATCAATCAATAAATCAATCAATCAATCCACTTCATTTGTATAGCACATTTAAACAACAAAAAAGTTTCCAAAGTGCTGCACAACATTAAAAACAATATTCAAATATTATCCCTAGCTCCACCAATGACTGAATAAAAACAAAAAAACAAAATTAAATATAAAACGATATAAAATAAATATGATTAAAAACGATTTTAAATGGTAAAACCAATTAAAACAATGAATAAAAATCTGTGTAAAAAGCCAGAGAATAAAAGTGGGTCTTTAGACTGGATTAATTATTCATTTAAACGGGAAGTTATGAACATTCCATCAGTCCGCATCCCACTGAGAGGAGACATCGTACAGTAAGTGATTGTTTTATTGTTCGTAGTTTGTACATCTTGTTTAGGGCTTTAGCAATACTTCTCCATGATGCTTACTGTTTCACTTAGGATAGATTTGTTTAGCACACAACGTCTGAAACTTGTAGATCATCCTCTTTGTATTCAGGCAAAAAAATTATAAGGTTCTGCAACTCTTGTTGTTTAACGGATTTGTGGTCCCCCATTGTTGCTACCATACCATCGTTTTTCATAGAAAAAGACAGCAGCTTTTGGTTTAAAAAGAAATACACGATATATATATATATATATATATATATATATATATATATATATATATATATATATATATATACATATATATATATATATATGTATATATATATATATATATATATATATATATACATATATATATATATATATATGTATATATATATATATATATATATATATATATATATATATATATATATATATATATATATATAGTATTCACAGCGCTTCACTTTTTTTCAATTACTTTAGACCACAGAATTTTCCTCCAGAAGGTGTTGTCTTTGTCCATGTGATGCCAGATTAAACAAAAATGTAGCTGTTTGGCCACAATACCCAGCAATATGTTTGAAGGAGAAAAGGTGAGGCCTTTAATCCCAGAAACATCAGTCCTACCGTCAAGCATGGTGGTGGTAGTATTATGCTCTGGGCCTGTTTTGCTGCCAATGGAACTGGTGCTTTACAGAGAGTACATGGGACAATGAAAAAGAAGGGTTACCTCCAAATTCTTCAGGACAACCTAAAATCATCAGCCCGGTGGCTGGGTCTTGGCGCAGTTGGGTGTTCCAACAGGACAATGACAATAAACACACATCAACAGTGGTAAAGGAATGGCTAAATCAGGCTTTAATTAAGGTTTTAGAATGGCCTTCCCACAGTCCTGACTTAAACGTGTGGACAATGCTGAAGAAACAAGTCCATGTCAGAAAACCAACAAATTTAGCTGCACTGCACCAATTTTGTCAAACGGAATGGTAAGAAATTCAACCAGAAGCTTTCCAGAAGCTGGTGGATGGCTACCAAAAGCGCCTTATTGCAGTGAAACTTGCCAAGGGACATGTAACCAAATATTAACATTGCTGTATGTATACTTTTGACCCAGCAGATTTGGTCACATTTTCAGTAGACCCATAAAAAATTCATAAAAGAACCAAACTTCATGAATGTTTTTTGTGACCAACAAGTATGTGCTCCAATCACTCTATCACAATAAATGGGAGTTGTAGAAATTATTGGATACTAAAGACAGCCATGATATTATGTTCTCTACGAGTGTATGTCAACTTTTCACCACGACTGTATATATATATATATATATATATATATATATATATATATATATTATGGCTATGAGTTGTTGTTGTTTTTTTCTCTTGGCCCCTGTCTGAACCCCCTCTCCAGGGCCCAGTCTTAGACCGATTTTTTTTATTTTATTTTATCTTATTTTAATCTTCTATTTTTTTCTCCCATCCTGTATCTCATCTTTTTTGTAAGGGGCGCTGGAAGCCGGCAGACCTGTCAGTGATCCTGTTCTGTCTCCCTGTAATGTTTTGTCTTATTTTGAATGGGATTGTGCTGAAAATTTTATTTTTCCTGAAGGAATAAATAAAGTACCATCTAATCTATCTAATCTAATCTAATCTAATCAATGCCCTACCAAATAAATAAGGGAATTAATGAATGAACGAGACAACCAAGATGGGGGATTATGTATAGGCCACATGCTCAATAACGTCTCCATACTGAACTGAAGGTGATCAGACTTTTTATAATCATAGTGTGTATAAGAGTTTTTTCCTGGAAGATGATAAGTGCATGTACTTCACACACAAATCAAACCCCAAATTGTTTTTAATTTGATAAAAATCATAAGTGTATGAGCATATTAATTATATTTTTTTAACTCACTGGAAATATCAAATGAATACATCTCTAACTCAACTTTCCATCGATTTTTACTCCTGTGTCATTTGAAGTACTTTAATAAAAAAATTGGCCAGGGTATAAGTAATCATATTTTCAATATTGCGCTTAAGTGCATGTTCAAGAATGCTGTAGCTTGGTTGACCTCTATGATCTCTAGTAAATATTGTTGCAGAGAATACTGACGGCAACTAACACTACCTTTAGTCAGAATTATTTGGGATCAACTAACTTTTGTAATGTGTAGAATTATTACCGTACTATTACTCATACTATATTGCAGATCAATTTTCAAAACATGAACCAGGAAAGTTATTTATTGCATTTTTGAAAATGGAAAATGTTTTCTATCCAGCAAACAAGACTGATGTTGACTCATCATCTCAATTGTGAGGTCATACGTCTGTTCCGATGCTTATCAGTGGGTCTCAACAGCTTCAAATTCCTTAATTCTTAGCTCACACATCTGAATCCACATCTTGACAATGACCTTACTCTGGTCGCCTGGGGGCTGTTGTATTTCAGTTCAGACATTTACAATGAAGTTATTTGTGTTGTGGAATTACATGGCAGCTGCAGTTTATGGTTCAATAAGTGTAATATAAAGTTATTATAAAATTTACAAAGTTTGTTGTTTTGCCCACCCCCAATCTCTTTTTGGCAAGCACTGATGACATAACATCATCTTTAATTAATGTCAGCTAAAATGTGTCACTTTTTTGTCATTACTCGAAAAAAAATATCCTTCTTTAATGTACTGTATGCTTGTGGTTATATTTGACCTAATGAGACTACGTGCTTATCAGCTGACGGTCATGCACACATGCACAAATACACCTGTTTCATGTCAACTCTTGTCACAGTGATGAATGAAATCACATGCCATAAAATGCCAACTTTGTTACTGTTTACAAAGCAAGAGTGACAGGATCCTGCTGAATCAAGCAGAGACAATGAAACAGTTTGCCCTAAAACGTAGATCAGTGGTTCTCAAACATATTTACCAAATACCACTTCACAAAACACTTGGCTTCCCAAGTACCACCTCGATGTCCAACTTTAACACATAGTAGCTTAGTAAGCTTAAATATTCATTAAAAACAAGGCTGTGACATACTCTTGCTGTCGTCGTGTGGGTTCAATAGACCACCCAGGAAGGACATATTTTTAGCAGGTTTGACTCTGGTTTATTTTTTAATAAACAAGCTTTAGTGTAGGTCGGATCGCTTTTCAGCTGCTCCTTTCCACTGATCGCTCACGGTCCGCTCTTTCAGCCGCCGTCGTCGTCGTCCTCTTCTATGGCTCGCTCTCTGTCGCTCTTTGAAGAGTCTTCATCTGCTCCTGCAGGCTCTCTAACTCCTTCCTCCTCGATCTCTCCTCCTTCTCCCCTTTTATACATTATCAGGAGAAATGTTAATAGGTTCCCGGTGTGTGATCCACGCACCTGAATTAGATTGCGGCGGCGTCGCTCCCGGCACGCCCCGCCTCTCCGCTCCGCCGCATCCTCCGCCTCCTTGCCGCCATCTTGGGCAGGGCTGCAGCGTGCTCTGCCCCGCCGACTGCCAGTTGGCTCCGCCTCTCCACAAAGGCGTATGTTTTATTTGTTGAGTATATGTAATATTTTTGGCCACTGTAACATTAGCAATTAGTACGCGTACCACAGTTTGAAAATCCCTGGCAAAGATAATGTATCTGATCTGTTCACCTGGCTGAATCATCAGAAATCTTCTTTCGATCGAGGTCAATTTAAGAACAGGCCAAATACAGGGGAGCCACATTTCAAAACTATTATCATAAAGTGATAGGCATAGGAGAAGGCGGGACAGGAGGGCTTAGGGAACCGGTCTCTACCGGCTTGAGCTTGGACACATGGCAAGTAGGAAGAAAATTGAGCGAACCAGGCAATTTAATTCTAACTACATAAGGGTTAATGATGCACTCTATCTCGTAGGGACCACCAAAATGAGGAACAAGCTTCTTAAATGAAACCTCTGAAAGTAAGTCTTTGGAGAACAGCCACACCTTTTGTCCAGAAACATAAGCGGTAGCTCTGGTGCAATGGCGGTTGGCCAATGAAGGAAGGGCAAAGGCTTGAACCCATGGGCTGTACAGAAAAGTGACATCCCAGTGACTTAGCTGACCACAGTGTTATGAGTGTACTCAATCAAAGGAAGTTGCTGCGCCCACTTGGCCAGGTCTTCGTGATAGACTTGCCTGATGGCAGCCTCCATGTCCTAATAAGTTCTTTCAGACTGTTGATTGGTCTATGGATGGTACCCGAAGACAGACTGAATGACGCCTTAAGTGCCTTGCAGAAAGCTCTCAATACTGCCAACGTAAACTGTGTAGCTCTTTCTGAGAAAATATCCATCCGGATGCCAGGAAGTCTGGCCACATGCAGAATAAGTAGCTTGACCAGTGAAACAAAGTGTGCTATGAGGACTGTCGTGTAGTGATTAGAAACAGGCAAACTAGTCACAAAGTCCATCAATATATGGGAGCAGGGTATAGAAGGGATTGGGAGCGGTTGGAGCTGACATGCAGGGGTCTGATGTGTCAATCTATTCCGAGAGCAAACAGGGAAGAACAGACTGCTCAGCATCCCTTGGGATGGTCGGCTACTAGAAGCTCTGCGACAACAGGAATAAAGTTTGTCGAAGTCCCAGATGACAAGCTAGCTTTGAAGAGACACTCCGCTTTGTGCCCCACCTACCACAGAGAGTCCTCTAGTTTATGCCGCTGTTCTTCTAAGGCGAGAATTACGGACAACAGCTCTCTTATGTCAATAGCATAATTCCTCTCTGCTGGTGAGAGACGGCACAAAAAAGGGCAAACGCGGAGTTTGTTTATCTACAAAGCGCTGAGATAAAACCACTCCACGTTTCAGACGTCCACTTCTACAACAAACTGAGAAGGATTGGAAGTGCTAACAATACAGTTATCATCCATTTATTTTCGGCGGCTTGTCCTTCTCTGGGTCGCGCAGGGCTAACCACAAGCCGCCACCTCATTCCAGGCAACACAGCTATAATTAGGAATTAATTGCATGTAAAGGAACCCCAAAAGGTTTTGTAAGAGTTTCCTTGAAGTGAGCCTTGCTCAATCTACCATGCCCTAAATCTTGGCAGTCTGTCCCAAGCTGTCCTTTCGCAAAAATACTGTATACCCCAATAAAGGGGACTGTATCGGAATGAAACATGCAATTCTTAGCGTTGATAAATAGCCGATTCTTGCAGATATAAGCATGTTTAAAATGTTCGGAATGGGATGACGAAAAAATCAGGATGTCATCCAGATAGACAAGCACAAAGCTACCCAGAATGTCCTGTAACACATCATTGCTGAAACGCTGAAAAGTGTCCGGCACATTGCTGAGTCTGAAAAGCAAATATTCCAAATGCCCCATAGTGGTGTTAAACGCTGTCTTTCACCTTCTCCTATGCAAACCACATTATAAGCATTCCGTAAATCTGGTTTGGGAAATATTTTTGCTGAATGTTGTATCATAAAGGCTGACTCCAGAAGTGGCAGGGTATGCTTATTTTTAACTGATATCATTAAGGGCTCTATAGTCAATCCTTCTAGTCCATAGAAGAAGAATCCAAGGAGGACTCCAGTCAGTACAGTCATTTTATACCACTCTATAACAGGACTGTGAATTTTAAGCCATAAGAGCCCCATGACTACAGAAGTGGATTGAGAAGGTATGACATAAAACTTGATAACTGGAAAGAATGAGGGTCAATGCACAGGTCTAATCAGTTATATCGGCTAGTACCTTGCTCTATCGAGATAACATACTGGCTTAGCAACACTCAGCTGAACAGTAGGAATCTTATATTCAATAACAAGACCTGGTCTATAAAATAGTCATCCGCCCCAGAGTCAATCAGAGGAATTAACGTAGTTGAACCATCTTGCCACGGCAAGGTACCTTACGAGTTGGAACCGACTCCAGCTGATGCCGGTAGGAGAATGTCACAAGGCGAAATCGGGATTGTCAGAAAGTTCATGGGGCTTTGGCTAGATGGGACAACGATTTGAGGGAGATGACCTGCCTTGCCACAGTAAAGGCATAGACGAAGCCTGAGTACACAGTTGTGTTTGGCTGGTGAAAGGCTGTTACCTCCCAGCTGCTTAGCCCCGTCGACTTCCCCTGGTTGGAAGATGCCCTCATCAGGACTATAAAACGCGCAGACCCAGCAATGGTCGAAGAGGTGGCAGAAGGCCCACACTCCGTAGCCGTCTGCCTCGAGCGCTCAGAAAGATGATTGTCCAGCTGTATCACATGTCCGATCAGTGCCTCCAAAAAGTGGGAATTATCTTGCAGCATCAGCTTACCCTTCAGGTAAGGGTTGAGGGTGGAACAGAAACATTGAGCACAAAGAACGCTTACCTCATTTACTCTCAGCTGCCAGGATCTTCAAAGTGATGCTGTGTTCAACCACATACTTCTTGTCCTGTTTGAGCAATATGAATTTGTACCGGGTCTAAAAAGGGGTATATTTAAAAGCTAGACTATATAAATGAGTTTTAAGATGGGACTTAAATGCTTCTACCGAGGTAGCATTTCTAACTGTTATTGGGAGGGCATTCCAGAGTACTGGAGCCCGAATAGAAAACGCTCTACAGCCCGCAGACTTTTTTTGGGCTCTGGTAATCACTAATAAGCCGGAGTTCTTTTAACGCAGATTTCTTGCCGGGACATATGGTACAATACAATCAGCAAGATTGGATGGAGCTAGACCGTGTAGTCTTTTATACATAAGTAGCAAAACCTTAAAGGCCTACTGAAACCCGCTACTACCGACCACGCAGTCTGATAGTTTATATATCAATGATGAAATCTTAACATTGCAACACATGCCAATACAGCTTTTTTAGTTTACTTAATTGCAATTTTAAATTTCGTGCGAAGTATCCTGTTGAAAACGTCTGTATGATGACACGTTTTTCTTCTTTGTCATGAAAAAGGGACGTTTTTGTCATGAAAAAGGGAGGTTTTTGTGGTTGGTGCACTAATTGTAAGTGTATATTGTGTTTTTTATGTTGATTTAATAAAAAAAAAAAAAAAATCTATATATATACATATATATATATATATATATATATATATATATATATATATGTATATATATTTTTTTTTTTTTGATAAAAAATTATTCTGCAGCCCGGTACCAATCAGACCACGGCCCGGTGGTTGGGGACCACTGCTATACTGTATATATTTGATGTGCATCTACGCAAATGATTGTAGATTACAAAAATCAGTGCTTATATCAGGGACGCACACCTGTTTTTCTATAAATCGAATTCCAAAGGACACTTTGGTGGCGCTTTTGGCTGGGCGGAATGAGATCATACCCTCATGTAACAGCAACGGTTGCCACGGTAACGGTGTTCCAGCAGCAGGAAGCAATCTACTTATATCAAAGGTAGAATAACAGAAGACGGCTGTGCCTCATTTTTGCCTTTGCTAAAGATATCAATCACATCGAGAGGGAAGCTTAACCTCTGACCTGTGATGTCATTCCAGCGGAAAGGTCGGCGGTCTCCAGGACTTTAAATGTGGAGGCTGTGTTGACCTGCTGTAGCGTGACGTATTAATCAACTGCTTCTCGTTTATTATTGAACAGGTTGTTAATATTAACCCAGGAACAAACGTGTTAAAATATAGTGCATTTACATTCGCTTAATGGAGGTACTTTCAAAGGATCACCAGTTTACTTTTACAGTGTACATCTTGAATCAGTTTTCGACCGCACATTTCCATCGGACATTAGCTTAATGTTTAAGTGAGGTCATTTTCTAGGTCGGGGGTAAATGAAAATGAGTAGTGGCTAATAATTAGCACACTCTTTTTGAAATGCAGTCAACTTTTGCTTCGCTGCAGAAGACAACTTTGAACCTCATCCTAATCACAGCCTGGATTTAATTTAAAATACAAGGTGGCCTCAGGGGGGTGGGGGGGCATTACATAACACCTTGGACCCACCTGAGAGTCGGGTTTTATTGTTTGCCTCGCTCATGTCGCCTCCCGTTAGAGGAATGGATGAGCTCATCGCTGACAACAGGCTGAGCTATGCGGGCTTTTTCAGCTGACTGTAAACTACCGACCAAATATTTGTGACAAACAAACGGACAAACAAAAAGTTTTAAAGTGAAATTGTTTTGTGTTACTGAATTAGGTAACGTAAGACAACGTGTTGTTGTCATGCCAATAACAAGTGAACAAGTGCGCCTGCATCGTCAAATATATTACCACTTTTTCCCACCTGGTAAAGTAATATTTATACAAGTAATTTGTGTAAATAAACACATAACCATGATTGTAAAACTATTACCTCCTGCTTAGCAATAGTGGTACGATTGACCTTCGTCAACCTAAACCAGGGGTGTTAAACTTATTTTAGATCGGAGGCCACATGGAGAAAAATCTACTCCGAATTGGGCCAGACTGGTAAAACATACTTGCCAAACTTGAGACCTCCGATTTCGGGAGGTGGGGGCTGGGGAAGCGTGGCTGGGGGCGGGGCGGGGCGGGGGCGTGGTTGGGGCAGGGGACGTAGTTAAGAGGGGTGGGGTATAATTCACCAACTCGAGTATTTCAAATATATTTTGCATATATACACATACATATGCATGAAATACTTGACGTTCAGTGAATTCTAACTATATATATTTATCTTATTATATATATATATAAATAAAATAAATACTTTAATTTCCGACGGCACCTATCAAATACACAGTAATAAAAACACAGTTGTTCTACTAACTGTACTGTGCTTGCTTGTTACTAATTTCGGGGTTTCGGGAGAGGCGCTGAAATTCGGGAGTCTCCTGGAAAATCCGGGAGGGTTGGCCAGTTTGTGTAAAATCACGGCACGATAACTTAAAAACAAAGAAAACTTCAGATTGTTTTCTCTGTTTAAAAATTGAACAAGCAAATTCTGAAATTGTACAAATCATAATGTTGTCAGGTTTTTTTTTTTACAATTACCTGTTGAAGTTAATAGTATTCTATCTTTATTTTCTAAAAAAAATATGTAAAAATGTTCATCAGTCAACTCATCGGTGTTATCAAAATGAAAAAAAATGATATCAAAATCAAATTACAGTATGTTATTTATGTAGTTTGATAATTTTTCTCGACTGATGTACTAACATAATTTGGTTATTTTGTACATATGTAGCATCATCTACAAAGATACAAATAATTGCTATTGCGACATCAGTGGACACATTTAGACACATTCAAAAATTTCAGGTTAATTTTTATACTTATCAAACACATCCCGCGGGCTGGATAAAACCTATTTGCAACCCTTGGGCTGTATGTTGGACTTCCTTGACCTAAACATTACTCACTGTCTACATTTATGTAATTTCTGCTTTATTTCCTGCAGTTTAAAAACAATAAAACCATAGACTGAAGTGTTTTTCAACCTGTTTACTTTTGCTAACTTTATTTGACAATGCAAAACAATATTTGTTCAGTTGTTGTTCCAAAAATGTTGCACAAACATTTACATCTGCACTCGATTGCAAGATCACAAATACGATGACCGATCGTCATTCTTATTTTTTGTTAAAATAGACGCTTAAAGTTACCTTTTTACTAATTAATTTGCATACAAAATTAACTCAGACATCATCATTTTATGCAAATTTACTGTGCTTACAACTACAGTCTGAATTATTGAACAAAACGGTGCCGTGCCTGTGGGTTGCTGATTATGTGCTGTATTGACTGACAGACATCATCCGCCTTCATTTATCCGTTTACAGTGTGTTGGATCAATCAATCAATCAATCAATGTTTACTTATATAGCCCTAAATCACTAGTGTCTCAAAGGGCTGCACAAGCCACTACGACATCCTTGGTAGGCCCACATAAGGGCAAGGAAAACTCACACCCAGTGAGACATCGGTGACAATAATGACCCAGTGGGACGTCGGTGACAATGAAGAATATGAGAACCTTGGAGAGGAGGAAAGCAATGGATGTCGAGCGGGTCTAACATGATACTGTGAAAGTTCAGTCCATAATGGATCCAACACAGTCGCGAGAGTCCAGTCCAAAGCGGATCCAACACAGCAGCGAGAGTCCCGTTCATAGCGGAGCCAGCAGGAAACCATCCCAAGCGGAGGCGGATCAGCAGCGCAGAGATGTCCCCAGCCGATACACAGGCAAGCAGTACATGGCCACCGGATCGGACCGGACCCCCTCCACAAGGGAGAGTGGGACATGGAAGAAAAAGAAAAGAAACGGCAGATCAACTGATCAATGTGAATGCTTATCTAAAGACATTTAAAATTGTATGTAAAAAATATTTGTAAATTTTTAAAACCCCCCCTGCAGCACCTGACTGCCTGTTGAAGACCTCAATCAAACAATACAGTGGTATCTCTGCAGGAGTTTTCACAGGATTTATTTTTTGATGAAAAAAATGTAAATGAATCAAAAATATGTTTTGGTTCAGGTACCACTAATAGTCACACACACACACACTAGGTGTGGTGAAATTAAGCTCTGCATTTGACCCGTTCTCTGGTAGGTGAGGGGAACAGTGAGCAGCAGCTGTCGCCACGCCCGGGACTCAGTTTGGTGATTCAACCCCCAGTTCCAACCGTCGATGATGAGTGCCAAGCAGGGAGGTAATGGGTCCCATTTTATGACTCGGCTGGGGTTTGAACTCACGACCTACCGATCACATTGCGGACACTCTAACCACAAGGCCACTGAGCAGGTCATTTATTACTCCAAATTTAAAAACTCAACAGTTTCCAGATGACTTCTACACTTAAGATGATATACATTTTTTTTAATTTTTTTTTTACAAAATTATGTTTGAAAATTCTAGAAAAACTCAGTGCTAATGCTAACACTAGCCCGCTGTTTTTAACGCGTCTACTGATGGGAACTGGTTGGCTGGTGGTGTTTTATTACAGCGCGTACGAAAAGGAGTAGGAAGAAGCGGAGCTTATTCAATCCAACCCCTTTTTGTATCACAGCAGTTTTTTAACCCATTTGTTTGTTCCCTATTTTTTACACAACAATACATACCGTATTTCTTTGAATAGCCGCCGGGGCGCTAATGAATTTAAAACCTTTTCTCACTCCTGCGCTTATTCAAAGCATGCGGTAAAAGTAAGCAGGCGCTAATAGTTTTAAAACCTCTTTTCACCCCTGCGCTTACCAATGGCATGCAGTAAAAAATTGAGTGTGATAAAAAGAAAAAAAAAAAAAGAAAAAAATTGTTCTGCGGCCGCGGTTCGGTGGTTGGGGACCACTGCTCTACAACATGTCATCGCGACCGCCTTTACACAACGCTATCTACGCATGCAATTCGCTGCTCCTCATACGAGATTGCACTGCATACTTGGTCAACAGCCATACCGTTTACACTGATGGTTGTAATATAAACAACTTTAACACTCTTACTAATATGCGCCACACACTGTGAACCCACCCCGAACACATTTCTGTAGAACATTGGCTCTGTAACACATTATAAACGCAACATAAGTATTACCCAGAATTCCAATGCATCCATGACTCTTGGCTATATTATACACGCGCCCCCAACCCCGCCTACCTCGACTGACGCACGGAGAGGGATGGGGGTGTGGGGGGGTGCTAGTGGGGTGTATAATATAGCCAAGAGTCATGGATGCATGGCATTGTGGGTAATTCTTATGTTGCGTTTCACAGAGTGTGGCACATATTAGTAAGAGTGTTAAAGTTGTTTTATATCACAACCATCAGTGTGATCTGTATGGCTGTGGAACAAAACCCCTGGTTTACACATAGTAAGAGAAAAAAACAAACCCCTCCGCCAATTTGAAAATGATAGGGGAAGCGTCACTTGTGACGTCACGGATTTGACCCGGCGGTAAAAGTAAGCATGTTTTAATAAATTTGGGGAGCAAGTTTGACCCGGCAGTAATTCAAGGCAGGCGCATATTTCCTATTCAAAGAAATACGGTAAATAAATGAGTAGACAAATAAATGAATTTACAATGAGTTAGTAAAGGAATATTAAATAGTAAACAATTATTAAAGTTCTCATAAATAAATATTTAAAAATGTATGGTAGAAATGATCCAGAGGAAGCCCAAAATGTAATTACTTGTTTTGTTTTTATCCCATTTCGGAAATTTGTGAAAGTTTCAAGAAAATCTTCCCATAACATTTTTGAGTTATTTTTCAAACTAACTAAGTTACTAACTAACTACAACTAACTAACTAACTAACTGACAAACCAATGGCAATTATTACATAACCTCCTGGTAGTAGTAAAAGATGGCTGTGTGCTACTAGCTTGATGCTAACATATAATTGACAGTTTGATTGAAAATAAGCATTGGGATCGTAATAAATTGAAATTGTTACAAAAGTTTGACCAATGAGGTTTTAAGAGAATGAAATGAACCTCACAATACGAAGGTCCTGCAGTCCTGGGTTCAAATCCAGGCTCGGCATCTTTCTGTGTGGAGTTTGCATGTTCTCCCCGTGAATGCGTGGGTTCCCTCCGGGTACTCCGGCTTCCTCCCACTTCCAAAGACATGCACCTGGGGATAGGTTGATTGGCAACACTAAATTGGCCCTAGTGTGTGAATGTGAGTGTGAATGTTGTCTGTCTATCTGTGTTGGCCCTGCGATGAGGTGGCGACTTGTCCAGGGTGTACCCCGCCTTCCGCCCGATTGTAGCTGAGATAGGCGCCAGCGTCCCCCGCGACCCCGAAAGGGAATAAGCGGTAGAAAATGGATGGATGGATGGAAATGAACTTAAAACTGTTTAACTTCTTTATGTGGAAGATAATTTGTGACTGCTGAATTTGTATTAAAATATACTATGCTCGTCTGCTGCTTAGGTTTTGTCTCCTTCAATCTGAATCCAGCGACTCGTCAAGACATTTTGGATGATTTAATGCTTCCAACTTTGTGAAAGCCTTTTTGTGTGCTGAAAGTTCCAATGCTGACGCTGAACTGAAACGCTGATGAAACGTAGAATGAATGTAACAATAGTTTGAATGTTAAAAAGGTTTGAATTTTGAAAAGCTGATAGTGAATGGAAATGCTATTTGTATGTATGATGAAAGTAAAAATGGTTTGACTGTTGAAATGCTTTAAATGTTGATATGGTTTGACTGTTGAAATGCTTTAAATGTTGAAATGGATTCAATGTCTAAATGGTTTGACTGTTGAAATGGTTTGACTATTGAAATCGTTTAAATGTGGAAATTGTTTAAATGTTTAAATGGTTTGACTATTGAAAAGGTTTGAATATTAAAATGGTTTGACTGTTGAAATGGTTTGACTGTTGAAATGGTTTAAATGTTGATATGGTTTCACTGTAGAAATGGTTTTACTGTTGAAATAAATTAAATGTTTAAATGTTTTGACTGTTGAGATGGTTTGACTGTTGAATTGGTTTTACTCGTGAAATAAATTAAATGTTGAAATGGTTTAAACTTTGAAATGGTTTAAACATTGAAAGGGTTTGACTGTTGAAATGATTTGAATGTTGAAATGGTTCGACTGTTGAAATCGTTTAAATGTTGAAATGGCTTGACTGTTGAAATGGTTAGAATGTTGGAATGGTTTAAATGTTGAAATAGTTTGACTGTTGAAATGGTTTTACTGTTGAAATGGTTTGACGATTAAAATGGTTTGACTGTTGAAATGGTTTAAATAATGAAATGGTTTGACTGTAGAAATGGTTTGACTGTTGAAATGGTTTAAATGTTAAATAGGTTTGACTGTTGAAATGGTTTAAAAATTGAAATGCTTTGATCCTTGAAATGGTTTGAATGTTGAAATGGTTAGACTGTTGAAATTGTTTTAATGTTGAAATGTTTTGACTGTTTGAATGTTAAAATGGTGTAAATGTTGAAATGGTTTGATTGTTGAAATGGTTTGACTGTTGAAATTGTTTAAATGTTGAAATGGTTTGACTGTTGAATTGGTTTAAATGTTGAAATGGTTTGACTGTTGAAGTGGTTTGACTGTTGAAATGGTTTTACTGTTGAAATGGATTTAATGTTGAAATGGTTTGACGGTTGATATGGTTTAATTGTTGAAATGGTTTGACTGTTGAAATAGTTTGACTGTTGAAATGGTTTTACTGTTGAAATGGTTTGAATGTTGAAATGGTTTAAAAGTTGAAATAGTTTTAATGTTACAATGGTTTGACTGTTGAAATGGTTTAAATGTTGAGATGGTTTGACTGTAGGAATGGTTTGACCGTTGAAATGGTTTGACTGTTGAAATGGTTTAAACATTGAAATGGTTCGAATGTTGAAATGGTTTTACTGTTGAAATGGTTTTAATGTTGAAATGGTTTAAATGTTGAAATGGTTTAAATGTTGAAGTGGTTTAAATGTTGAAATGGTTTGACTGTTGAAATTGTTTAAATGTTGAAATGGTTTGACTGTTGAAATGGTTTCAATGTTGAAATGATTTAAATGTTGAAATGCTGTGACTGTTGAAATGGTTTCAATGTTGCCATGGCTTAAATTTTTAAGAGCTGACACTAACAAAAATAATTTGGTTTAAAAGTCAAAATTGTTTAATGTTTTTTTTTAAATGGTTTGAGAGGTGAAGAGCAGAAGCTGTATTGAAATGTAGTATGAATCTTGAAATGTTAACTGTTGGCACAGTTAGAAGAGTTAACATACCGCAAGAGATTAAAAAGTGACAAAATCTATAAAACAATTTCTAAACATATCCCATTAGTGCAGCACCTTAAACATCTTTATTAATAAGTTATTGATAACATGAGAGTTACTGATACAAACATGTCCACTGTAGAGGACACTGCTTGTCAGAAAGTAAAAGTTGAAAGACACTAAAGTGAACAATAATGTTTTACACTTGATGTTTACATTGTCACTTTAAAGACATTCAGCTGTCAAGATTTTATAATATTTGATTGAAAAAGTGAATTTCCCTGCACAATTTTTTGCACTTAAAAAAAATCATGTTTGTATTAATACATATGATTAAAACATTTGAGCATTATGCTTGTGTTCATTTGCAGTAAGTGTGTGATCCTAAACATTCATGCCACTTCATTTCACACACTATAACATTTTTAAGCCTTTTTTTTTTAGACGTATACCATATCTTTCGGAGTATAAGTCGCTCCGGAGTATAAGTCGCACCTGCCGAAAATGCATAATAAAGAAGGAAAACAACATATATAAGTCGCACTGGAGTATAAGTTGTTTTTTGGGGAAATGTATTTGATAAAACCCAACACCAAGAATAGACATTTGAAAGGCAATTTAAAACAATCAAAGAATAGTGAACAACAGGCTGAATAAGTGTACGTTATATGACGCATAAATAACAAACTGAGAAGGTGCCTGGTATGTTAACGTAACTGTAGAGAGGGGCGTGTCCTACGCGTCCCCTGCGGGCGGAGCATGTGCGGCAGCCAGTCGTGAAGCAGCAATCAGGTGAGCAGATACTTCAGCTGGGACGAGTTATCTAATCACCTGTTTCCTTTATTAGCAGCGTTGGAATCCATGAGGAGGCTGGCAACTGAGAGGGGGACTGCCAGACGAGAAAAGCAAGCCGAAAATATAGTGTACAAAAGCTGAAAAGCTAAAAGACTGTTAAACTTTGTCATATTGTGAAAAACCATTAAAACAATTGAAACCATTGAACCAGCCGTGGTGTTTCCGGGTAGGGAACGGAGGATCAAGGACGAGGATCTCCACAGTGGCGCCCAACAAAGATGGACCCAAAGAAAATGTTAGCACCAACCCCACTGGAGGCACTTGCCCAAGTGCTGGCGCAAGTGGCAGCCGGGAGTCAGCAGCAGGCGCAGCTACTCAAGACGCTGATGGACAGAACGGAGGCGACAGGTGGGACATCAACCATGAAGCGAATGGTGGAGGGGGAGGACCCACAGACGTTCTTCGACGTCTTTGAGGCAACGGCAACATCAAGCAGATGGCCGGTAGAGGAGTGGGGCGTGAAGCTGCTGCCGCTCCTGGTGGGGGAGGCGCAGCGGGCGGTGTTGAGTCTCCCGGCAACCGCCCGCACGCAATACGCCAACCTAAGGCACTCCATCTTGGACCGGGTCGGCAGCAGCAAAGAAGACCACCGAAGAAGATTCCGGGCGATGAGGCTGGAGCCAGAAGACCGGCCGTTTGTTTTTGCGCACCGGCTGAGAGACGCAGCGACCCGATGACTCTAGCCAAACGGGCAAGATCTACAGATGCTGGAAGACATTGTCTTGGAGCAGTTCCTGGAGGCCATCCCGGCGAGGACCGCAGCCTGGGTCAAGTACAACAGCCCCCCGGATGTAAAGGTGGCCGTAAGACTGGCGGAGGAACACTTGGCCGTACAGCGGGAGGCGACGCCAAGGATGGCCACAGGACCCGCTGCAGCAACCCGTCGTCGACTCGCCCCGTGATGGAGGGCGGTGGAGAAAGCAAAATCGCCCGGGCACCACGGACAGGTTCCCCAGGCGGACACAACGTAAAATGCACACACACAACACAAAAGGGGGGACACGGGAATATGACAAACCTGCCTGTGTTTTTATGTTGCAGGGTGCCAGCGCTGTGGATGGAGGGCTTCCCTCGCAAAGTGCACCTCACCCGGTGTGTTGGGGGTGCGGACAGCCCGGTCACGTGCGCAGGGAGTGCTCCCTGATGGAGGTGGGGCAGGTGATGCGGGTTGTCGGGCCTCCAGCACCTGCGCCCGATCGGGGAGAGACGTACCGTATACCGGTAAGGTTGCAAGGGGGTACATACCGGGCGATGGTGGATTTGGGCTGTAAACAGTCCTTGATCCACCAGAATTTGGTTCAGCTTGGGGTTTTGAGGCAAGCAACACGGGTGAGGATCAGGTGTATTCATGGGGATGTGCACGAATATCCGATGGTACCAGTGGAAATTGCATATGGCAAACAAAAACATAAAGTCGAGGTAGCTGTAAGTACGCACCTCTCGCACCCCGTAATTTTGGGCACGAATTGGCCGGGGTTCAATGATTTATTGGCAGAATGTGTGGGGGTGCGTTCATGGACAGTAGGAGAGGGGAGTATTCACGCTGTTCTGAGTGGCGACGCGGTTTCATCCGGGAGTGCCGAGCGGGAACCGGCGGGGGCTTCGCGGGAGGCCCCCCCGGCACCTCGATGGGCACCTACGGAGGACTTTCCCCTCGAACAGTCCTGTGATGAAACCTTGCGCGAGGCCTGGGACCAGGTCGACTTTATTGACGGTCAGCTAGTGCGCCCGGGAAAAGCGCGGGTATTCCCTCATTTTTCAGTAATCAGAGATAGACTTTACAGAGTGGCCCGTGACACGCAAACTGGGGAGGCATGCACCCAGTTGTTGGTGCCAAAACGCCACCGGGAAATGGTTTTCCAGGCGGCGCATATGAACCCGATGGCTGGACATATGGGATATGACAAGAAACTTAATCGGGTCATGGTCCGTTTCTATTGGCCAGGCCTCCGGGCGGATGTGCGCCGCTGGTGCGCCGTCTGCCCGGACTGCCAGCTGGTGAATCCAGCGGCCACTCCAAAGGCACCATTACGCCCATTACCCCTCATAGAGGTCCCCTTCGAGAGAATGGGCATGAACCTCATCGGACCATTTCACCCGAGCACACAGGGATATCGCTTTGTTTTAGTCCTAGTGGATTATGCAACGCGCTATCCCGAGGCAGTGCCGCTGCGCTGTATTTCCGCCAAAAGTGTTGCGCAAGCACTGTTTAAGGTCATTTCCCGGGTTGGGATCCCGAAAGAGATCTTAACCGACCAGGGCACGTCCTTTATGTCGCGCACAATAAAAGAACTGTACGGATTATTGGGGATAAAATCGATCCGCACCAGCATGTATCATCCGCAAACTGATGGGCTTGTAACACCGGTTCGGCATCGTGGATGCGTCAAACGAAAGAACACAACAAAGGTAAGATCTAAAAAATTTATTAACAAAAAGTGAGCTCTGAACAAAAACACTGGAGCTAATAAAAAGGGAAACAAAAGACGCTAGCGTGAAAGCTAGAAAATATAAAGAACTAAGATTTGGCATGATGGCACAAAAAATGAAAACAAAGATGATTAGCATGTGAGCTAAAGATGACAACAAAGTGGCTTAGCTAATGAGCTAGCGAGAAAAACATACCTGACGTTACTTGTTGCATGTGAGCAAATTAGAGTCCCAGAAAGAATAAACAGAAGAGGCTGGCTTATAAAGGGAAGGTAATTAGCAGTGAACAGGTGTGCAGGAACCGGGAGTAACAGCTGAAACTAATAAGTAACCATGGTGATGGACTAAACGGGAAATAAACGGATCAGACGGAGAATGAGAACAAAGATGGAAAAATAAACAATAATATTTGAAGATCCGAGTCACGGATCGCAACAGGGCTGGTGGAGCGGCTTAATAAAACGCTGAAAACAATGATCCGTAAGTTTTTGCACGAGGACAAACAAAATTGGGATAAATGGTTGGATCCCCTCTTCTTTGCGATGCGGGAGGTACCTCAGGCCTCGCTTGGTTTTGCACCGTTTGAGTTATTGTATGGCCGGAGGCCTCGCGTAGTCTTGGACGTTATTAAAGAAAGCTGGGAGGAGAGTCCAAGCTCCAGCAAAAATGAAATACAATACGTACTTGACATGCGAGCAAAATTCCACCAGGTGGGGCACTTGTCACGCGAGAATTTGCTCCGTGCTCAAGCGCGTCAACAGCGCACGTATAACCGGGGAACCCAACTGCGTAAATTTACACCAGGAGAAACAGTGCTTGTATTGCTTCCAACTTCAAGCTCTAAATTACTGGCAAAGTGGCAAGGACCCTTTGAGGTCACGCGGCAAGTGAGTGATGTGGACTACGAGGTTCGGCGCTCGGATCGTCGGGGGGACACACAATTATATCATATTAATCTGCTGAAGGCATGTAGACAGGCGGAGCCTGTTTCCATGGCGACGGTGGTGAAGGAGGAAGAGGAGTTGGGGCCAGAGGTCCCGCACTCTGGACCCACCCCTCCGCTTTCCTGTGACAACCAGCTCACATTGGCACAGCGGGCGGAGGTAGCTGAGTTACAGCGGCGCTTTTCTGACGTGTTCTCCCCGCGGCCCGGCCGCACGAATCTCATCCGACATCACATGGAGACTAGCCCGGGGATTACGGTGCGATCTCGGCCATATAGGCTCCCCGAACACAAGCGTAAAGTTGTGCGAGAGGAATTAAAAAAAAATGCTTGAAATGGGAGTGATAGAAGAATCTCAGTGCATGGTGCAGTCCCATTGTTTTTGTAGGGAAAAAGGATGGGACCGTGCGTTTCTGTGTAGATTACCGCAGGGTGAATGATCAGTCACGTTTTGACGCATACCCAATGCCCCGGGTCGACGAGCTCCTTGATCGGCTGGGCACTGCTAATTTTTTCACCACACTGGATTTAACTAAGGGCTACTGGCAGATTCCCTTATCACCAGAGTCCAGGGAAAAAACGGCCTTCTCCACCCCGGACGGTTTGTACCAGTTCATAACACTTCCGTTCGGCTTGTTCAGTGCGCCTGCCACGTTCCAGCGTCTCATGGACCGGGTGCTGCAGCCCCACGCTGCATACGCGGCTGCGTACTTGGATGATGTCATCATCCAGAGTGACAGCTGGGAACAACACATGCAGCGTGTGGGGTCGGTGCTCGAGTCCCTGAGGCGGGCGGGGCTCACTGCCAACCCGGCGAAGTGCGCGGTTGGACGGAGGGAGGTACAGTATCTGGGGTACCACTTGGGGGGGGGGGGGCAGGTGCGGCCACAGGTGGACAAAACAGCGGCGATCGCGGCCTGTCCACCTCCCAAGACAAAAATAGAGGTGAGGCAGTTTTTGGGACTAGCAGGGTACTGCCGTAGGTTCATTCCGCGGTTCGCGGATTGGACTGGGCCATTAACTGACCTCACCCGAAAAGGTGCTCCCGAACTGGTCCAGTGGACGGAGCAGTGCCAGCAGGGGTTTGAGAAGGTAAAAAAAGCACTTTGTGAGGAGCCGGTGCTGCACATACCTAATTTTGAAATCCCTTTCTGTCTGCAGGCGGACGCGTCGAGTCGGGGGCTGGGGGCGGTACTGTCCCAACAGGTGGGGGGGGGGGTCGACCGCCCCGTATTATATCTCAGCCGTAAGTTGTCGGACCGGGAGGCGAGGTACAGCACGGTGGAGAGGGAGTGCCTCGCCATCCGGTGGGCGGTGGGGGCCCTCCGTTACTACCTGTTGGGGCGCGCCTTCAGCCTCTATTCGGACCACAAACCGCTCCAGTGGCTCCACCGCATGAGGGATTCCAATGCGAGGATCACCCGATGGTACCTGGCGCTGCAGCCTTATAACTTTCGGGTGGTCCACAAGCCGGGGAGTCAGATGGCCGTGGCCGACTTCCTCTCTCGCCCTGGGGAGGGGGTGGGGGGGAGTGGCCGCGGCCGGACGGCTGCCCGGCCTGAATTGGGCGATGGAGGCATGTGGAGAGGGGCGTGTCCTACGCGTCCCCTGCGGGCGGAGCATGTGCGGCAGCCGGTCGTGAAGCAGCAATCAGGTGAGGAGATACCTCAGCTGGGACGAGTTATCTAATCACCTGTTTCCTTTATTAGCAGCGTTGGAATCCATGAGGGGGCTGGCAACCGAGAGGGGGACTGTCAGACGAGAAAAGCAAGCCGAAAAGATAGTGTACAAAAGTTGAAAAGCTAAAAGACTGTTAAACTTTGTCATATTGTGAAAAACCATTAAAACAATTGAAACCATTGAACCAGGCGTGGTGTTTCCGGGTAGGGAACGGAGGATCAAGGACGAGGATCTCCACAGTAACATATTATGGTAAGAGTCAATTAAATAACTATAACATATAGAACATGCTATACGTTTACCAAACAATCTGTCACTCCTTATCGCTAAATCCCATGAAATCGTATACGTCTAGTCTCTAACGTGATTGAGCTACATAAAATTATTTGATATTTTATGGTAATGTCTTAATAATTTCACACATAAGTCGCTCCTGAGTATAAGTCGCACCCCTGGCCAAACTATGAAAAAAACTGCGACTTATAGTCCGAAAAATACGGTACCACAATAATATTGTAACGTGTCCCTAATACAACGATAATATCGTCGGTGTTGGTTCCACTCATGACGACACCACAACATGAATATGTTCAACAAATAGGTCTCACATCCATCTAAGTGATGGCTCAGTTTTGAATTTGACATGTTTCAATGTGAGTGTCTTATAAGGATAGAAGGAGACAGAGCAAGTGTCTTCAAACCACACGTGGAATAACAATTGGGTTTCGAACAGTTGTCAAGCAATCATGGAGCAATGTCCCAACTGTTCCGGGGGAAGGAGGGTGAGGTGCGGCTGCCCTCGGGCTAAAATAGAAAGTGAGCCACATAATTAAAGCGGTGCAGAGAAAATGCTACCAGTTGTCTCTTCTGTTGCAGTCAATCTAAAAGACAGATGAGTGTTGAATGTAATGTTTACACTGGGCTTTACACAAAGTGTGCATTATATTACAGTTGTGAAAATTAAATGGTCTTGAGAAGTGGAGGAAATGGAGGAAAACAATCAGGACAAAGTAAAAGTGTCACATTTTGAAGGAAAAACATGAAAGAATGAAATTTGTTTATTTCGGTCATATAATCAACCATTTTATGTGATCAAGTTAACAGTACAGATATATGTGTATGATATTTAACAATCATACACATATACACATTAAAAGAAAAGGAAAAAATGACCGAAAAGGAATAGGCTGAAGCCAAGGCTTGTATTTGCCGATCCTATACATCCACTGAACATCAATGTTCCAAAAATTAATGGGTTTTTTGATTGATTGATTGATACTTTTATTAGTAGATTGCACAGTACAGTACATATTCCGTACAATTGACCACTAAATGGTAACACCCGAATAAGTTTTTCAACTTGTTTAAGTCGGGGTCCACGTTAATCAATTCATGGTTCAAATATATACTATCAACATAATACAGTCATCACACAAGTTAATCATCATAGTATGTACATTGAATTATTTACATTATTTACAATCGGGGGGGGTGGGTGGGGAGCTTTGGTTGATATCAGAACTTCAGTCATCAACAATTGCATCAACAGAGAAATGTGGACATTGAAACAGTGTAGGTCTTACAGTAGGATATGTACAGCCAGCAGAGAACATAGTGAGTTCAGATAGCATAAGAACAAGTATATACATTAGAAGTACATTTGAGTTGTTTATAATCCGGGGAGATGGGATGTGAATGGAGGAGGGTATTAGTAAAGTGTTGAAGTTGCCTGGAGGTGTTGTTTTAGAGCGGTTTTGAAGGACTATAGAGATGCACTTACTTTTACACCTGTTGGGAGTGCATTCCACATTGATGTGGCATAGAAAGAGAATGAGTTAAGACCTTTGTTAGATCGAAATCTGGGTTTAACGTGGTTTGTGGAGCTCCCCCTGGTGTTGTGGTTAGAGATGTCTGATATTATCGGCCGATAAATGCTTTAAAAATGTAATAACGGAATTTATCGGTATCGGTTTCAAAAAGAAAATGAATTGTGAGACTTGTGTAGCATAACGATGCCGGATTTGTTCCTCCGTGGATGCGTCGGGCAAGAACACAGCGAAAGGTAAGAAATAAAGCATTTATTAAACTAATAAAAGGCTAAGGAACAAAAACACGGGTGCTACCAGAAAGGCAAACAAAAGCGCTAACATGGATGCTAGCGCTGGATCCATCCATCCATTTTCTACCGCTTATTCCCTTTGGGGTCGTGGGGGGCGCTTGCGCCTATTTCAGCTACAATCGGGCGGAAGGTGGCGTACACCCTGGACAAGTCGCCACCTCATCGCAGGGCCAACACAGATAGACAGACAACATTCACACTCACATTCACACACTAGGGCCAATTTAGTGTTGCCAATCAACCTATCCCCAGGTACATGTCTTTGGAAGTGGGAGGAAGCCGGAGTACCCGGAGGGAACCCACGCATTCACGGGGAGGACATGCAAACTCCACACAGAAAGATCCGAGCCCCGGATTGAACCCCAGACTACTCAGGACCTTCATATTGTAAGGCATTTATTTTATACCTAATCATGGCACCCACTTGTTCCCAATTAGCCTGTTCACCTGTGGGATGTTCCAAATACGTTTTGATGAGCATTCCTCAACTTTCTCAGTGTTTTTTACCACTTGTGCCAGCTTTTTTAAAATATGTTGCAGACATCAAATACCATATGAGCTAAGATTTGCAAAAAATAACAACGTTTTTCAGTTTGAATATTAAATATCTTGTCTTTGCAGTCAATTCAATTGTATATAGGTTGAAAAGGATTTGTGCCAACTTAACTGGCTTTGGGGTTTGTATGTGACTAACAGGAACACATTGGAAAGTCACTAAATCATTGAAATCTTGGCTAAATGTTATGCTGTTGGTGGGAACTACTTTTTACTTTTTACAAATGAATGCCTCAAAAATAGCTGCATGATTTCAGCTTGGAGTAATAATATGTGTTACTGAGCTAATCTCACACAGGCAAAAAAAGCGTATTATTTAGGTAAGGTTTCCTAAAGAGTAGATAGTCTAAAGTGGATCACATTGACTATAGGTGCCAACAAATTATACAGAAAAATTGAAATAAACAGCCATAGAAAACTTTCTTCATTTAATTTAATATTTTACTCATAATTTCAATTTGAGTCACTAAGTATTACAAAACAGCAAGTTTATATTGGTACTACACTACACTACATTTTAACCTTTATCAAACACATTGCACAAAATATTGTGAAGTGAAGTATTGCCAATACCATCCTGAATTTTACTAAGTATCGGATTATTAGAAAAATCAGTGGTACCGCACATCACTACACTGCGGTATCAATGTGGGAATGACGTGACACAGGAAAAGCACAAATATAATGAATCCATTTGTTTAAGTTTTACTTTTGCATTGCATAGCACATCATTGTGGCGCATTCACAGAAGCTTGATTAAAGTTCGAAATGTTTAAGGACAGGGAGGCTTAACTTCCAGTAGATGCTGTTATGTTTACAGAGGGTGTAGACGGCACAGACCACAAGGGGGTGTAGTAGCTCTATATTTTTATTATATATATCTACAAGATATATAATAACCAAACAATAACAATAATAATCAACGATGGAATGGAGTGTGACAAAAATCCGAAGGATATGTGGTGTGAGTCTATGTGTGCGATTTACTTGTTGAGTGTTACCGTGAGTGTTGAGCGAGAGACGTAAGTCCTGGAGGGGAAAGGCAGGCTCGAATGTCCGTGAGACAGGCAGGCTTGTCGGAGTATAGCGAGGTGTCAAAAGGTCCGTGTCCGAGGATCGAGGGAAGCAGTTCGAAATGTAGAGGTAAACAAACAAGGAAGACAAGACGCACAGCTCGACACGTGGAACAAAGGCAGACTGCAGGAAGGACGACAGGGGAAAACACAAGACCAAAAAAACACAACGGTGGAGAACACAGACAGGGAAACAAGGTTGCATAGAGCTGGATGATAGCTTACGATACTCAACAGAAGACTACGTTCTCGCCCGGGATAGCAGGTTGAGCAGTCTTATCAAGGTGGGTCCACTGGGGGTTAAGTCTTAGTGATGCTTTTGGTTTGAACTTTAATCATGGGTCCTAGAATGACCTACATTTATGTGCTATCAGGGAAAAAAAGTGAAAATTAAACATGACTTTGTCTGATGCTGACACAATTAATTTGATAATATTTGTACCTTCCTTTTTGACCATCGTTCTGGTTCCCAAATGTTGGGGCTGTGTGTGACTGTTTAAAGGTGAACTTTGATAACGTTATGACGTCTGTGTTTAGTGAATAGTGAAATGTTCCATGCATGGGTTTGCTGCTACTAGGAGTAATTACCCATTTTGCATTGTTGCACGGAGAGTATGTGGTTTTATCCGCAAAATCCAAATTTTATTTAAACAACATTTTTATTGAAATTTGACAGCCAAAATTAATTCAACTTAACTTTTATAATGTCATATTTTATAACTGATGGATTTAAATGATAGAAAAAATAAATATTACATTCTTTTACAAAAGCCCATGTGCTCCCACACCCTTTTTGGTTGTGGCCAATGTGGTTAGTGGTTATGGTTCTTACACATTTATCATGTGTGTGAGCAGACTCAAAAACTCCCTGAGTATTCAGTGGAGCACATGTGAGCAACATCAGACGTGCACACTGTGCCCATACCAGCAGCACACCTGTCTCAAACCTGACATCATAAAAATTTAAATATCACATCATTATAATAAAATGACATCAAGCATTTCCATGAGATTATTTTTTAATATAAAGTACAGGCCAAAAGTTTGGACAAGACATCCCCTCATTCAATGCGTTTTCTTTATTTTCATGACTATTTACATTGTAGTTTGTCACCAAAAGTATCAAAACTATGAATGAACACATGTGGAGTTATGTATTATGTACTTAACACAAAAAGGTAAAATAACTGAAAACATGTTTGATATTATAGTTTCTTCAAAATAGCCACCCTTTGCTCTGATTACTACTTTACACACTCTTGGCATTCTCTCGATGAGCTTCAAGCACACTTGTGAAGTGTAAACCATTTCAGGTTTTCTTGAAGCTTTTCTGCAAAGCCTTCCCCAAAAACAGGTGGAAGTTCTTAACTTGGAAAAATTATAGTTAAAATGTGCAGGAGGATAGGTTGATTGGCGACACTAAAATTGGCCCTAGTGTGTGAATGTGAGTGTGAATGTTGTCTGTCTATCTGTGTTGGCCCTGCGATGAGGTGGCGACTTGTCCAGGGTGTACCCCGCCTTCCGCCCGATTGTAGCTGAGATATGCGCCAGCGCCCCCCGCGACCCCAAAAGGGAATAAGCGGTAGAAAATGGATGGATGGATGTGCAGGAGGAGTTATGTTGAAGGTGGAATGGTTTGAATCTGTTGAAAAATATGGAAATGGTGGACGTTTGAAAAATGTCCAATTCATTTTGAATGGAAAAAATGTCCCGGAAAACCTGGAATTTTGAGAAATCTGGGAATTTTTGGAATTTATCAAGGGAAATCCTGCGATTCCCGAATAGGCTGAACAGTTTGAAGTTGGAACGGTTTCAATCGGGTGAAAAATGTGGAAGGTAGAGCGCGCCAAAATCTGGAGAAGGAGAAGAATAAGTAGAAAAATATAGTGTAGAAAACCATTTGTGTGAATGCTTTGGAGCATTCACATAGTTAGTGTTAATATTTGATCAGGCCCCAGGCCCTTCTGTTGTGGAAAAGTTGGGCCCCGAGGTCAAAACGGATAAGAACCCCTGGCATAGAGTGTTTACGCTATGGACCGGCCCTGGCTAACATGGTCGGACCAATACTAAAACACTGCAAACAGCCTCTTTAATAGGTTTTGCACACCTGAACCTCTTTGTACAAATGAATAAACCCAAAAAGCACCTTTCCTCTTTAAATGTCGGGTAGCGTGAGTGCCACAAAGGCACCACTTGCACTAAAAAAAAATGCTCTCTGGCAGGCTATGTCTAATAGAGGAATGAAGTCCAAAGAAGACAAGCCACTTGTATGGGTGAAAATAAACGGAGTCATTATTAAGTGTATTTCGACCTCTGTGGTGCTTTTCAATGGCTCATTGTAATCAGTCACACACATACTTTATTCATACCCTGTCAGGGACATTTGGGGGGACTTTGGCTAGTTTTTGACTGCCTTCAGTTGTGTCATCACATTTTTGTATTCCGCAATTGTATTACTCTCTGTTAGATTTACTATGTAAAGATGGATTTGGGCATCGTTCACCCGATTGACCTCAGCTTTTATAACCAGTATGGAAATCATTATATACGGAATTAAGATTTTTTTTTTGGTTCCCTCTGACAAGACCATATGACTTTTCTTGTGAAGCATGGTTGGTTCATAGGAAATTGGACACACATCCTCCGGTCAATACAAATCTGCTACTAAGTACTAATTCCTCTTAATTTTGGGTCATTCAAGTAAACCACAAGCAAGAAAATGAGCCAAAGCGCATACCAATCATCATCCTTAGAAACTCACAGAGAGCTTTGTTCGGTTAATAAGCCTCGAATTAAAGCAAAATGCATGATTCAATCATCTGGCCGCAGAATTAGATCATGTTCTATGACTTCATTCTGGACTGCTTGTAGCTGTTGACTTTATCCAGCTATTGCGGAAGTCAAATCAGAGCATTTAACATCCTGGGAATATGTCTGCACTCATGTAGTCCACATTCTGCAGCACCGTGGAGTGTGATCGTATAAACAGATATGGGGCCATGACCGATACGAGCCTGAGTGTTTTCTACAGCGGGACTGCTTACCCTATTTTCGGATTATGCAGTAGAAATATCGAGGCGTAATCTCAGAAGAAGGTCTATCAATTTGAAGCTAAATGATTGGGTCACGTTCAATCGTGTGTGGAATAGAATGTGCAGGGAGTCGTGGTCAAATTTTGGCAATCACTTGGCTGTCTTGAGTTTCCAATAACGTCTACAAATCTTATTTTTTTGTGATAGAATGATTGTGGCACATACTTGTTGGTCACAAAAAACATTCATGAAGTTTGGTTCTTTTATGAATTTATCATAGGTCTCCTGAAAATGTGACCAAATCTGCTGGCTCCAAAGTATACATACAGCAATGTTAATATTTGGTTACATGTCCCTTGGCAAGTTTCACTGTAATTAGGCACTTTTGGTAACTATCCACGAAATTGGTGCAGTTCAGCTTAATTTGTTGGTTTTCTGACATGGACTTGTTCCTTCAGCTTTGTCCACACGTTAAAGTCAGAACTTTGGGAAGGCCATTCTAAAACATTAATTCTAGCCTGACTTAGCCATTCCTTCACCACTTTTGACATGTGTTTAGGGTCATTGTCCTGATGGAACACCCAATTGCACCCAAGACCCAACCTCCGGGCTGATGATTTTAGGTTGTCCTGAAGAATTTGGAGGTAATCCTTCTTTTTCATTGTCCCATTTACTCTCCGTAAAGCACCAGTTCCTTTAGCAGCAAAACAGGCCTAAAGCATAATACTACCACCACCATGCTTTACGGTAGGTGTGGTGTTCCTGGGATTAAAGGCCTCACCTTTTCTTCTCCGAACATATTGCTGAGTATTGCGGCCAAACAGCTCAATTTTTGTTTCATCTGACATCACATGGACATAGATAAGACCTTCTGGAGTAAACTTCTGTAACTAAATATTAACATTGCTGTATGTATACTTTTAACCCAGCAGATTTGGTAACATTTTCAGTAGACCCATAATAAATTCATACAAGAACCAAACTTCATGAATGTGCTTTGTGACCAACAAGTATGTGCTCCAATCACTCTATCACAAAAAAATAAGAGTTGTAGAAATTATTGGAAACTCAAGACAGCCATGACATTATGTTCTTTACAAGTGTATGTAAACTTTTGACCACGGCTGTATGTCAGGTGAATACAGACAAAGACTTTCTTGATGTGTCCTTTCAAGCGCAAGTTTATTTTTGCACCATGCCGCTTTCACCGCTGATGATAACAAAACATTTAGGATTTATGCACACAGTGCTAAAGAAAAAGGTCAACCAACTGAGCCAAGCTATATTTTTCTCTACCACAAAGCATCGCAAAGCTCTTCCATGGTTCCTACCCACAAAATACCAAAGAGCAGTTGTTTTTTTCACAGTTGTTGTTGACATGGAGCTGCTCTGCAGTTGGACAACTACTGTTCACCATGTCAGGCCCAACAACATGTGTTGGCTATAAAGTTTGTAAAACACACCGCTAAGCGAACGTGTCAAAGAGTGTCTCAGCATGGTCGGACCGATGACGCAATGGCTGCAAAGGCTGACAGGTGGGATGATAGGCCAAACCCTTTTTTCACCACTGGTTGGCAACACACACTGCTTCTAAAGAAAAACGTTCATAAAGCTGTGGTGACACGGTTGAAGACATTTTTAAATATTAAAAAAACATTTCTATGAGTTTTCCACTTTTGTCCTTGAAGTGGAACTGAACTTTTTTTTGAAATGTTGTTCTTGTTCTCTGTAACAGAACAGTGAATAAATAAATAATATATCATAGTATGCATACACATATTAAATGCATAAATAATCTTTGTCTCAATAAAAAAAGGGGAAAAAAGGGTTCAAATGTTCATCATAATTCATGTTCTGTGTACTTTGTGAACACTGGTAGTTAAAACAGTATCTTAAACTGAATTATATTGGTGCTTTGTTTGATTTCTTTGGTTAATCCGTTCCATAATATAATTCCACATACTGATATACTGAAGGTTTAAAGTGTTGCGCCAGCATACAAATGTTTTAAATTACATTTTTCTCTCAGGTTATATTTCTCCTCTTTCGCTGAGAAGAATTGTTGTACATTCTTGGGTAGCAATCAATCAATCAATCAATCAATCAATCAATGTTTATTTATATAGCCCTAAATAACAAATGTCTCAAAGGACTGTACAAACCACTACGACTACGACATCCTCGGAAGAACCCACATAAGGGCAACGAGTACTCACACCCAGTGGGACGCCAGTGACAATGATGACTATGAGAACCTTGGAGAGGACCTCATATGTGGGCAACCAACCCCCCCCCTCCAACACAGCTGCGAGAGTTCAGTTCAAGGCGGATCCAAGACAGCAGCGAGAGTCCCGTCCACAGGAAACCATCCCAAGCGGAGTCGGATCAGCATCGTAGAGATGTCCCCAACCGATACACAGGCGAGTGGTCCATCCTGGGTCCCGACGAGCGGTCTATCCTGGGTCCGGACTCTGGACAGCCAGTACTTCATCCATGGTCATCGGACCGGATCCCCTCCACTAGGGAGGGGGGGACATAGGAGAAAAAGAAAAGAAGCGGCAGATCAACTGGTCTAAAAAGGAGGTCTATTCAAAGGCTAGAGTATAGAAATTAGTTTTAAGGTGAGACTTAAATGCTAAGTTTAGCAGGTTATAGTTTGCTGTGTATATAATTTTAGCTGTTTGTAAATGCACAAATTGTTGAATGATATTATTGTAATTTAATAAATAAAGGGTTTGTATGTTCTCTATATCCAACATTATGTATCATTCTAATTGATCTTTTTCGAAACACAGTTAGTGAATGAAACGCACATTTTTAGTTGTTTCCCTATTATTCTGCACAATAACTCAGATATGGTAACACTTGTGAGCAGTAGAGAATATGAAGTGATTTTTGGTCCAGAACATGTTTTGATTTATTCATTATTGACGTGTTTCTTGCTACTTTATTTTGTATATTTTTTCACATGAGATTTCCAATTCATTTTATTATCTATTATTACACACAAAAACGGGTTTTATTTTACCCTTTCAATATTTACTCCACTTGTATTTGTGTTTGACTTTTAGTTCTACTGTCACCTAATAGCATTATTTTAGTCTTACTGATGAATGAATCACTTACGAGTTAAGGCTTAACCCAGAAAATGCACGCACTTGTTACACTACTTGTGATTGCAGAGGGGCGGCCCATTTCGCTTCAAAACAGAACTTTGGATAACAGTAAGGTAACTTGTTGGTATTGCTCCGACAAACGTTTTTATCATCGGCGCACATCAAGTTCAAAATACAATCTTAAAGGGAAACACGTACTCCAGGACAGTGTTGTCAATCCTCTAAGCAACTTATTTTGTAAACAGCTACCAGCGACAAGTCTTTTGAATTTTCCCGGTGATATTGGAGACGTTTTAAGAGTATTGCTGACTTTTGTGTGTTTTGGACACTTTATTGTGTCTTGGAGACTCTAAAGTGAAAGCAGGCAGCAATCACCATCCTCAGCGAGCAGTGACGGCTGCTGCCAGTAAGCTGATGCTCAATGTTGTCAACAAAAGCAGCACAGTTAAGTTAAACACATGCCTTTGCTAAACCGACAGCCACCGCATGAAAGACTTTTAACATATGTGAGGACCGAGTCTTGCAAGAAGATGTCATTCATATCACCACAGCTGGAGAGGCACAGTTACAGCAGACCTGGGTGCAGAAAAAATATTTAAGGGGGGGCAACACATTTTTTTTGGAGGGGGAGGGGGGCCTGCCAAAAATGTGGGCAAAAATGTGTGATAACTTGTTAAAGCTTTAATGTTGGCATTTGTTCATCTACAAATTGATTGATTGATTGAAATGTTTATTAGTAGAATGCACAGTACAGTAAATATTCCATACAATTGACCACTAAATGGTAACACCCGAATAAGTTTTTAAACTTGTTTAAGTCGGAGTCCAAGTTAATCGATTTATGATACAAATGTATACTATCAGCATAATACAGTCAGCACACAGGTTAATCATCATAGTAAATATAGACCCCGTTTCCATATGAGTTGGGAAATTGTGTTAGATGTAAATATAAACGGAATACAATGATTTGCAAATCATTTTCAACCCATATTCAGTTGAATATGCTACAAAGACAACATATTTGATGTTCAAACTGATAAACATTTTTTTTTTTTTTGCAAACAATCATTAACTTTAAAATTTGATGCCAGCAACACGCGACAAAGGAGTTGGGAAAGGTGGCAATAAATACTGATAAATTCGAGGAATGCTCATCAAACACTTATCTGGAACATCCCACAGGTGTGCAGGCTAATTGGGAACAGGTCGGTGCCATGATTGGGTATAAAAGCAGCTTCCATGAAATGCTAAGTAATTTACAAACAAGGATGGGGCGAGGGTCAGTTTTAGAACAACATTTCTCAACGAGCTATTGCAAGGAATTTTGTGATTTTACCATCTAGGGTCCATAAAATCATCAAAAGGTTAAGAGAATCTGGAGAAATCACTGCACATAAGCGATGATATTACGGACCTTTGATCCCTCAGGCGGTACTGCATCAAACACCGACATCAGTGTGTAAAGGATATCACCACATGGGCTCAGGAACACTTCATAAAACCACTGTCAGTAACTACAGTTAGTCGCTACATCTGTAAGTGCAAGTTAAAACTCTACTATGCAAAGCAAAAGCCATTTATCAACAACACCCAGGAACGCCGCCGGCTTCGCTAGGCCCGAGATCATCTAAGATGGACTGATGCAAAGTGCAAAAGTGTTCTGTGGTCTGCCGAGTCCACATTTGAAATTATATTTGGAAACTGTGGACGTGGTGTCCTCCGGAACAAAGAGGAAAATAACCATACGGATTGTTATAGGCGCAAAGTTCAAAAGCCATTATCTGTGATGGTATGGGGGTGTATTAATGCCCAAGGCATGGGTAACTTGCACATATGTGCAAGTTACCCATGCCTTGGGCACTAATTCACCCAAAATATGAAATTGCTCCAAAACCATATAGGTTTTGGAGCAACATATGTTGTCATCCAAGCAACATTATAATGGATGCCCCTGCTTATTTCAGCAAAACAATGCCAAGCCACGTGTTACAACAGAACTGCTTCGTAGTAAAAGAGTGCGGGTACTTTCCTGGCCCGACTGCACTCCAGACATGGCTTCCATCAAAAATGAGGAGTAAAATACGACAACAAGACCCTGGACTGTTGAACAACTTAAGCTGTACATAAAGCAAGAATGGGAAAGAATTCCTCCTTCAAAGCTTCAACAATTAGTTTCCTCAGTTCCCAAACGTTTATTGAGTGTTGTTAAAAGAAAATGTGATGTAACACAGTGGTGGACATGCACTTTCCCAACTACTTTGGCACGTGTTGCAGCCATGAAATTCCAAGTTAATTATTATTTGCACAACAAAATAAAGTTTATGAGTTTGAACATCAAATATCTTGTCTTTGTAGTGCATTCAACTGAATATGGGTTGAAAAGGATTTGCAAATCATTGTACATCTAACAGGGCTTCACGGTGGCAGAGAAGTTAGTGTGTCTGCCTCACAATACGAAGGTCCTGCAGTCCTGGGTTCAATCACAGGCTCGGCATCTTTCTGTGTGGAGTTTGCATGTACTCCCCGTGAATGCATGGGTTCCCTCCGGGTATTCCGGCTTCCTCCCACTTCCAAAGAAATGCACCTGGGGATAGGTTGATTGGGAAAACTAAATCGACTCTAGTGTGTGAATGTGAGTGTGAATGTTGTCTGTCTATCTATGTTGGCCCTGCGATGAGGTGGTGTCTAGTCCAGAGTGTACCCCGCCTTCCGCCTGATTGTAGCTGAAGTAGGCGCCAGCGCCCACCGCGACCCCAAAAATGGAATAAGCGGTAGAAAATGGATGGATGGATGGATGTACATCTAACACAATTTCCCCAACTTATATGGAAACTGGGTTTGTACATTGAATTATTTACAATCCAGGGAGTGGGATGTCAAGGGGGGGATTGTAGGTTTGGTTGATATCAGCACTTCAGTCATCAACAATTGCATCGACAGAGAAATGGACATTGAAACAGTGTAGGTCTGACTTGGTAGGATATGTACAGCAAGTAATGGACATACAGAGATCAGAAAGCATAAGAATAAGTATATACATTTGATTATTTACATTTTATTATTTACAATCCGGGGAGATGGGATGTGGAGGGTGGGAGGGTGTTAGTTTTTGGTTGGAGTTGCCTGGAGGTGTTCTTTTAGTGCGGTTTTAAAGGAGGCTAGAGATGCACTTTCTTTTACACCTGTTGGGAGTGTATTCCATAATGATGTGGCATAGAAGGAGAATGAGTTAAGACCTTTATTAGTTCAGAATCTTGGTTAAATATGGTTTGTGGAGCTCCCCCTGGTGTTGTGGTTATGGCGGTCATTTAGGTTAAGGAAGTAGTTTGACATGTACTTCTTTATCAGGGAGGTGTAGCGGATTTTATAGACTAGGCTCAGTGCAAGTTGTTTTACTCTGTCCTCCACCCTGAGCCAGCCCACTTTGGAGAAGTGGGTAGGAGTGAGGTGTGATCTGGGGTGGAGGTCTAAAAGTAACCTGATTAGCTTGTTCTGGGATGTTTGGAGTCTAGATTTGAGGGATTTGGAGGTGCTAAATGATTACTACATGTAAGAAAACACTTTATCCGTCCATCCATGTTCTACCGTTTGTCCCTTTTAGAGTCGCAGGGGTGCCGGAGCTTATCTCAGCTGCATTCGGGCTGAAATGACCAACTCTGATATTTGTCGGACACGATAAAGGCTTAAATGATTTCAATCACATATCCTTATTATTACCACGGATATAAGTGTTTATCCTACATGTAGTTAGTAATCAGTTGTGGACAGAAGAAGCCCGAAAGCGCAACGCGGTTTCTCACCGCGGTGGTGGGAATGAATTTTTGACATGGAATCAGTGTGGAATATATATATATATATATATATATATATATATATATATATATATATATATATATATACATATACTGTATTTCCCCAAATTGCCGCTTCCCAAAATAATGAGCACATGCTTAGTATTAACGTCTGGTCAAACTCGTGACGTCACGAGTGACAATTCCCCTGTCATCATTTTCAAAATGGAGGAGGCTGATTTCAATACCGGTAAATGGAAATCGCACAAAGGGAAGAAGATTAAGAGCTATTCAGTAGGATTTAAGGTCCAAGCTTACATCACACTCAAATTTTTACTGCATACCTTTGGTAAGTGTCGGAGTGAGAAGAGGTTTTAAAATAATTAGCGCAAGCTTACTTTTACCGTATTCCTTTGGTAAGCGCAGGAGTGAGAAGAGGTTTTAAATTAATTAGCGCCCCGGCTGCAATATATATATATATATATATATATATATATATATATATATATATATATATATAGTTCCAATTTTCCTTTTTTTGAGAACTCCCGTAAATGAACACTTCACTCTCTTTTATCTGTACATTTAGTCCTGTATCTCCTTCACTTTTACTCCCTGCTTCAAGCCATTGATGTCCCTGCATGACTTTAACGTATTTACAACAGACAGCATTAAATATAGTAATGTACTGTATCAACATGTGTCACAGTCATCAGCTGTTCTCCCTTTTTTATAATAATCATTATAAAATCATTATGTTAAAATCTTACCTTACACCGTAAAGATTCACTTGACAGTCCCGACTCCTCCCTGTCTGTGTTAGCTATTCTCATGTTAACATATAATAGTGTGTTTAAAAAGGAATAACAGTGAAACATATATTTCACTCATTCACTAAAAAATACTGGGTTATTTGGATAACCCAATTTATGAGTTGCTAGTGTTGGGTTTAAATTTTGGATTGATTTTTATGAACAGCAATCCATATTTGGGGTTATAAGGGTATTATTTTAATATTATTTTCTGGGTTTTCAAAATTATGAACCATTTTTTTCCAACGAGTAACACATTTTTGGGTAAAAAACTTTTTTTAATTAAAAAGTTGTTTTTTTCTTGAAGGGAATTGTATTATGGATTCATCTCATTAACAATGTTTATAATCACCCAACATTGAGTTAGCATAGCTCAACTTTTGGGTTAAATAATTCAACATAAAAGTTGGGTTGAAAAAATGTACCCAAAATGTTGAGTTAAAATAACTCAAATAGGGGTTTGTCCTTTATGCACCAGCATTTGGGTTAAAATTGGGTTATTTTTTAACCCAACATTTTTTAGTGTACAGAGCTTTCTCAGTTTCTCCACTTTTCATTACTTTAACTGCCTCATTACTCTATCTACTATCAAGTCAACATAGTTCCACATAATAAGTTACTAAAAGGTCAAGTATGATGCGTTCTCTCTGTGTTGGTATGAAACTTAGTCAGACTGATGTTGCTCTTTTTAAAAATAACAGAGCTGTTTCACTCCTTTTTTGTTCCACTCGCTTCCACTTTTTCGTTTTTTGTTCATGTCCCCCCCAGTATCTACGCCTATGGGGTACGCTAGTGGTGTGCTTCTGTCTGTTGATTGGTAAACATGCAGTTTTTAGGATTGTCAGATAATATTTACACTTTTATTTTCATTTCAGTTCATTGGCGAGTTACACACCATCCATCCACCCATCCATTTTCTATCACGGGAGGTGCACACTGATTCCATTAATTAAACTTCAAGTGGATACTCAAGCAAAATAAAGGTGTGTCGTTCCAAACCAAACTGTGACTTATGAAACTGAACTCTACATCTCGGTGGAAATGTTCATGCATTGCATACCCTGTGGCATACATTGTGGTTATGTATAACCCTGCGTTAAATGCCTTACAGGGAGAGGTTGATTTCATGTAAATCTGTGAATGCCTCAGTATCATTTCTGGGCTCATTGAGGCGTGTGTGTACCAGGTCAAAAGCAAAACAAGTGACCCAGAAACCTTTATTACACTTACCCAAGTCACATCCACAAATTCTTGGGACTTCTTCCAAATAAATAACATCATCCAACTGCAATTGTGCAATATAAACAGTATGAGAAAGTACTGCTGTGTGGACAGGTTTGTGTGATCATGACTTGTGTAAGCTTCTTTGTGTGTATTGTAGCTATCACGATTGAGAAATATTAGAGAGAAAACCTGAGACATATTTATCCATTTCATTTGTCTCAGATCCTTTTGGATTCCTATAGTTTTTGTTTAGCTTGTGTCATTGCTTGTAAGTAATCACCTATGAGAGATGCAAAGAGCAACTACTGGCAGCTGTCGCTCTGCACAGTCCTGCCATTGTGCATGACATGCAGCTGGCACAAGGATGGAATGTCTGCAACATAATGGATCCATCAAAGCTCCCCTTAGGAGGATCAAACCGGGCTAGTGGTGCGGGCAGGTCATGGCAGCTGTAACTTGTTGGCTCAGTGGCATAATCCCCTGACAAGTCTCTACTTTCACTCCAGCCTGAGCTTCTGAGACCTGCTTGATCAGTTTAAACCCAACCATTTGCAAACTAATGCTTTGAAAAATCATCCCAATTCAGTTCATGTCATATATACTATACAACGCGTTCTCCTATCTGAATTGATTAATGTGGACCCCGATTTAAAGAAGTTGAAACATTTATTCGGGTTTTACCATTTAGTGGTCAATTGTACGGAATATGTACTGTACTGTGCAATCTACTGATAAAAGTTCCAATCAATCAATCAAACAATCAAGTCCATATTTTCCTATGGTCGCTATTAGGTGACCCATGTATAAGTCAATTCAAGTACCCTTTTTTAGGACCATATGGCACACCAGATTATAAAGCGCACTGTCCATGAACGGGTCTTTTTTCATACAAGGCGCACCAGATTATAAGGCGGATTAAAGGGGTCGCATGCTATAAAAAATAAATTCTACATTGAAAACACTCCCATATGGTCTACATAATGTTACGCCTGTTCGGCATTGTGGTTCCGGGTTCGATTCCCTCGAGGATGCGTCAAAACGAAGAACACAACAAAGGTAAGATATAACCAATTTATTCTAAATAACAGAAGGAGAGCTATAACAAAAACACTGGAGCTAACAAAAGGCAAACCAAAGACGCTAGTATGAGAACTAGGAGATACAAAATAGGAAATTAAACTGGCACGTTGGCACACAAAAAGGAGTAAATAAAACATTTAGCATGTGAGCTAATAACGAGATGCGTAGCGTAAGAACTCGCGAAAATAGTAGGAATTGCGTGAAAGCAAACGATCAAAACAGACGTGTAGTTGCGTGAGAGCAAACTAAAGTCCCAGGCGAAAGAATGAAAAGAGGAAGGCTTATAAAGGGAAGGTGATTATTTGTAGCAGGTGTGCGGGACCGTGAGTAGCAGGTGAACTAATGAGTGACGGAACAAACAGGAAATAAGAGGTAGGATGACGGAGTGATACAACAATGGAAACAATAAACAATAATATGAGAAGATCTGAGTACGGATCTTAACACATAACATGTAATGGTGGTTCTTTGGTCAAAATGTTGCATTTATAATGTTTTACAGACCGTATTCAAGCCGCTTTCCTCTTCAGGATGTGCCCTTTTGTGGGTGGGTCTTATTTATCTGGCTCCACTTTGACAGCGTCTTGTCCTCGCCCACTTTGTTGTAGTTTTTAGTGCTTTTATAGCAAGTTTACTGACATATTGTGTTTGTACTATACACTACTTTGTATTAGAAATGACAAAGGATGAGCCCCCCACATACTATAGTAATATTGAAGACTCAAATATTGGCCAATACCGATACTACTGCGATACGATACCTGCCTAAATCGCAGCATATACTTTTATTATTTTGTGAAATGTTGGAAATGTTTGATCGAGTGAAATTAATCAAACAGAGAACAATGACAGGTAAGGAGCACACTATCCTCTTTAATATTAAACATCTGGAATGGACTTATGCTCTTTTTTAATAGATGTGGAGTGGTAGTTACTTTTTTGCGATGCAAAGTAATTAAAAATAAAAAGTTAAGCTCATGACGCTGTAAATTGAATGATGCAGACACATTTTTTATTGGATCCTTTCTAATACACTTCTGCCTTGAAGATGTTGAACATGTAAGTAATTATAATTTATACTTAAAAATGTTGTGTTTTTAAATGCATTATAGTTATTCAATATTGATATTGGATATCGATATTTGATATCAATATCGGATCATCATCGGCGGTCGCTCGAAACGAATATGACGATCCTCTTAGTAGGGGGGTATCCCTGTATGGAGGATACCTGTGCGTGATTTTGTTTAACGTGGGGAGACTGGTGCACAGACAGTCACCACACGATCATTGACAGATCCAGGTCAGGGTCCAGTGGCATGGAGTCCAAGACGACTGGGGACCCTTTTCGGCTGCAGCCTTCATCCGCCATCCCAGCCGTTGAGAGGCTCCTTAGGGTTAGCAATCATCCTCCGCCTTTCCACCGTTGAGGTCTTTGGCCCTTTTGAGAGATAAAGATGAAGCCAGTCACGTGATCATGTGATACCACGCTAGGAACAACAGAGCCCTTCTCCATCAACATCAAAGCTAATCAAGCAAACTTTCTGAGAGCCAACAACGATTACTATTGGAAAAATTGTGATGCATGACCTTATATTTCAGAGCCCGAACTCAAAGAAAATGAGCAATACGTTTTAGACGCCGAGTGATGGATGCAGTTTCATTGTGACACTATAATATTCGCAGCATTGCTAGGCGCTAATCATACAAATTTATCATAAAAAACTAAAATAAAACAATACTCTCGCCGGGATGCCGACCGAAAAGACGCTTACATTATTCCGCTTAGATCAGGGGTCCCCAAACTTTTTGACCCGGGGGCCACATTGGGTTAAAATAATTTATATATATATATATATATATATATGATATCACGTCATCGATTGGAAAATGCATTTTTAGACAATGTGATTTGCCTGAGGAGCTAGGAGACTCTGAGAGTAACAAGCAACAAGCGGTAGAAAATGGATTAGAAATGACAGATTTAAAAAAATAAAAAACTATTAACTTGGGACTTTCCGCGGGCCAGATCTCGAACACCTGTGGGCTATCTGGTCCGCGGGCCATAGCTTGGGGACCACTGGCTTAGATGAAGAATCTATCACAATCCTCACAGAGGGTTAAAAAAAGTTTTTGCAGGAAGCATCTTTTTGGGTTCTATTTCACTATCTTCGGGATGAGAAAGTGGATCAGCCTGTCGGTCCACGGCCACATTTGTCTTCTAACAGGTGAGAGATGCATGAATTATAATCTTGAATTTACTTTTAGAAAGTCTATGAATGTTTTTTATTCATCCAGGTAATTGGCATCTCAGGGCATTCAATCGATTGCAACTGGACTGTTTGGGTTGTCTTTGAAAACGTTTCGACGTTCATCCGAGGAGGCATCATCAGTTCTTGCTCATAGACTTAGATCGGTCAGATCTAGTTTAACGGCTGGTGCCAAAATCCCAAATATTTATACTCCAAAACCAGGAGGGTGTGCCTGGGCAAGGATGGTTTCACCCTATTGTAGTGAGAAAAACAACTGTTTTGATGCAAACGAGCAATCCTACTGTCAAAGCCAATGACAGTTGTTGAAGTGTAATTTCCCCTCGTTATCGTTGAGGTATTGTGTGGCAGAACGATCGTGTGGATCGACTGCTGTCAGCCCAATATAGTCGGAATCCCCCACGAAAGCTTTCCATTCAGTTGTAAATAATTGGCATACTGGTCTCTTTTTCGAACCAGAATGTTTCTAATTCCTGTTATTTGTTGGAAGCTAAATTGCAGAGTATTTTAGGAATGGTTGAAAGGACAGTGTTTTATGTGGGAGACAGGTGGTGTCACAGACCACCTCCTCTGTTCAGGGATGTTTTTTCAAACTTGACATAGATGGCTTCCTTCACTCCTCTTTCGTACCCTTTGTCGTCCTTGTCCAGAATCTGTACATTTGTGTTCTCAAAGGAGGGCTGTTTCTCCCCGAGGTGCCTGAAGATTGTGTCCGTCTATGCTGTGCCATGCGTCGGCTTAGTGGTTGTTTTGTTTCCCCAATATATGGATCAGTGCATTCATCATTACACTGGATAGCATGCACCAGATTGTTTTTGTGTGTGTGGGGTGTCCGGTCTTTAGGATGCACTAGTCTCTGTCTCAGGGTGTTGCCTGGTTTGTGTACTTGGATGTTGTGTTGATTAGAGTTTCTCAGATACATGTAATACATATGGAATGACAATATTTTTGCGTTTGTCCCCTGTTTTCTCCTCATCCACTTTGTTATTGTTATTTTTGGATAAAATGAAACACAAATAAAGTCAACTTGTTTTTCAACTCTACTGGTACTCTAAAAATTAACTTGGGACAATCCGGGGGCTGTAATTTGGGGCTTCATGAATTAAGGAGTTATTTTGTGTACAACTAGATGGAGCCTGAGTGGTACGTGTACCCTAGTGTGAAAAACACCGTTTTGGCTCTGAGTGGGGTGGTACCGCAGGTGGCCTGTCAGATGTTAGGGGTGGCACATGTCACCCCAGCCACCCTCTAGGCACGCCACTGAAAGAAAGGGATTCTTCCCGGGTCAAGGCTAGAAATACTAAATACCAGGCTGACTGGATGTTTTTTAGGCAGCTCCGACCGAAATTGCATTACTTCTCCTGTCAAGAAGTCAACGTCTGAGTTTTATCTAGCTAAAACCTCCAGATCACAATAATTTTTGTCCTAAAATCAATTTATGAGACTGGAATTACAAATGATCTGACAACTTGTTTATGGTTTACCTTTGTTGAAAGGAGGAGATCCCACAGCTACTAATAACTATTGACCCGTCACCAAGTAATGGGTCCCAGCAAAGTTCTTCTAAAGATTGTTAGTGAACAACTTTAATATTTCTAACAAACCTTTGGTCTGCTTCCTCAAAATTAATCAGGTTTTAGAAAGATACATCGCTTCATAACCACTGCTATCAAAGTTGTAAATGACATAATTGAGGCATTGGATTGCGAAAATATTGTGTAGCTCTATTTATTGACCCGTCGAAAGCATTTGATACGGTCGACCATAATATTTTAGCACATGGACTGGTCAGGATTGGCCTATCTCAGCATGCTGTAAGTGACGTTCTAATGAACAGAACCCAATTCGTCCAGTTTGCTGGGTGCTCTTCATCTTTTCACTCTGTATTTAAGGGTGAATCTCAGGGTTTCAAATTACGTCCATTGTTGTTTTCCATCTACTGTATGTAAATGATTTCTCTGATAATGTGTCAGATGCTGTGTTCCATTTTAATTTTCAGATGACATGGTCATATACTTGCTGCTGTTGCGCAAACTCTTGAGCTATTTCAGTCTGCTTTTGATGTTGTTCAATCCCAATTGACTCAGCTGAGACTAGTGGAAAATGCAGAGAAATCTAAGGTGATGTTATTTTCAAATGGCCAACCACTGCCATTGTACATTACAAAAATAATAACCGGTTATATGTTTGAACTTGAAATGGTCACGACATAAAAGTTATTTGGGATTGTTATTGAAGAGTCCTTTAAAACACACATAGAAAAACGTATGTCAAAATTTAAAATTTTCTTCAGAAACAAATTTAGTTTTTCCTTACAAGTAAGTAAACGTTAGATCCTGACCACTTTCATGCCTTTGCTGGATAATGGAGACTTGCTTTTCATTAATGCACTCGACACTAATCTGAAAAAACTGTATACTGTATACCACTGTGCCTTACGTTTTATTACTGGTTGTGGCAACCTTGTCCACCATTGCACTTTGTCTGAAACATCAAAATGTCTGTGCTTACCAGTACACAGACTTTCTCAATGGATGTTTTTAAAAACAAAATTAAAAACACTTCTTGGTCTGATTCCCACCTATTCAACTTTCTATATATGTAGAGACTCCAGTCATTACAATTTAAGGTCACAAAACATTCCAGGCGTGTTTGTTCCTAGAACCAACTCTATTCTTTCTAAAAAAAAAAAAAATGTTTAAAAGCCTTCAGATATATGCCCACTGCTCCCCTCACCTCCCAGGAGATGAACAAGAGAATGGGTCAAATGCAGAGGACACATTTCACCACACCTAGTGTGTGTGTGACAATCATTGGTACTTTAACTTTAATATGTTGCTCCGTGGTGATGGAATTAATTTCAAAAGGATCTTGTCATGATCCGCTACTTGGATCATGTCATATTCTGGTTTTTGGTTCCGTTTTGTATCACATCTGGTTATTTTGTCATCCTTACTTTCTGGTGGCACTTCCTGTTTGTTCCGTTTCCATAGTTACGCATTTGTGTCACCTGCCAATTGTTTTTCACTCGCACCTGCTTTGTGATTATCCCCTCTATTTAAGCCTGCCCTTTTTGTTCATTCGACCTCGGATTCTAGTTTGTATTCGATGCAACAGGTGACGTCGCTGACTCCCGCTTGTGGTAAAATACCTTTTTACTTGTTAGCTTCCACGTTATTCCGTTGCTAGTCCCCAGCTCACATGCTAGCGCTTTTTGTTCTTTCTAGCTCCCATGCTAGTTCTGTTTGTTTTTCCTTTAGTGCCTTGTGCAAGTGTTTTTGTTCTTAATTTGTTCTTTAGTAAAAATAAATAATTTCTTACCTTCACGCTGTGTCTTACCCGACTGCATCAACGAGAGAACACACCCGTATCACCACACTGCCAGCAAAGCGTCACAGATCTGAGGCTACCTGAACTCATCACTTTGGGGGAATTGAAGGGCATTTTAAAAGATAAAGAAACGTGTTCTTTTTGGCACTGTACTTGTTTTTAATTAGTTTTTAAATTGTTTTTACTGGCACATTTATTTTTTTACCTATTGTGTGTTTTTATGTTAATGTTGTAACTCATTTGTATTTTAGTTTTTGATATAGTGTGCAACTGCTGTTGTTTTTTGTTGTTGTTGTTATATGTATTATGGAACCCGTTTTGCTGCCTTCTTGGCCAGGTCACTCTTGCAAAAGAGATGTTTATCTCAATGAGTTTTTACCATGTTAAATAAAGGAAAATGCAAAAAATTAAACACGTTGACACTTAATTGCCAACACATAATGTATATGTTTTACATTTTTTTAATGAAAATGTGTTCACTCTTTGTGTTTAGGTGACCTTTTAATGGAAGAGAAAGTATTAAAAAATATAAATAACTTGATTAGTGATGAAGAAATAGAATAATGATAGTTTTATTCAATTTATTTTGCTGACATTGCCGTGCTACCTTTTACTGTTAAAGATTACTCACTGGTCATTTATTGTCAAAATAATGTTGCTGCTGTATTTTTCTGAAGTGTTGTTTTATGTTTTCAGTTCACTTATTCATTTATTAAAAAGACAGAAAAAATCCTGATCCTTCACAAACTGATAAGAGAGCTAGAAACATGCTATGAATACCGAAGCGAGAATATCTAATGAACAAATAGATCTCACGAAGCTTTTCTTTTAACTGTCAGTATTTTACCAACAGTCAAACATACCACAATGAGACTGTCTGGCATAAACTGATGTTTAATTGACTTGTTGACTGAAGGTGTCAGAGTTCTTTGGTGACGAACCCCAAGATGCAGAGAAGGAGGGAGGCATTTTGCAGGAAAACATAATTTAATTTAAAATACTACAATTAGAACAAACAAAGGGTACAAACAAAAAGCACGCACGTGGGCGGGTATAACAAACTAAGGGCTATGAACAAACAAATCGGAAGCAGGGAACAAAAAACAGTAAGCTACAAAACATCTACCAAATATAGCTTACCGCTACGCTGCATTCACACTACCAGTAGGAATGACAAGTAGAAAATGACATTGACACGACAATAATCCAGCCCTGACTGGAGGAGAAAACAGGTCTTAAATAGTGGCTGGCTGATTGATCCCAGGTGTTGCCAGGTGCCAATCAGCCATAGCTGAGGGTTACACAGCACTCAGGGAGACAAACAGGAAACAGAACCAAAATAAGAGTGCTGACAGGAACTAAAGACAAACGCAGAGGAAAAACTAAGACATAGACCAAAACTGTCAGGGACAAGCCTGACAGAAGGACTCCATTGCTGACAACTGCAGAAAAATGTCAAAGTTGCACATGAAAAGCTAAAAGTGAAATACTCAAAAGCAATATGTGATCCAAATTGTTCTTTTGATCCTGTTATTGGTTCAACACTAACATATGTTATTATATGTATATAATAAAGTCATACTCTATTATTTGAGGGTCTGTTGTTCTGATGCTTAAGAATTAACAGGAGGGCGCCATCTACTGATTGTGATGGGAGATCGCTTTTCAAACAAAAAAAACTTTGTCATTTATAAAATAGGCCTAATCGTTTTATCTGCAAACTACTTATGAACAATTATATTTTTGTGTTTTTTACATAGCTCTTTCATGTTAAGAGCTTACAAAACCTGTTGGACAATAACTCTTATCTTGCGCTTGACATGATCTGAATATAGTGTGAGATGTTTACATTTGCATAGTTATAGCGACGACATACACTAACTTGGGGTGTCCCGTTACAACTTTTTCACTTCCAATTTGACATAGATATTGGGGCCTACAGTCTTGGCCGATACCCATAATCCGATCCAATTTCAATACAGGGCAGAACGGTGACACAGGGGTTAGTTCTTGCCCCACAATATTAAGGTTTTGGATTCGATCCCCATGCTCAGGGTTTTTTTTAGTGGAGTTTGCATGTTCTCCTCATGTCTGCGTGGGTTTCCTCTGGGTACTCGGCCTTCCTACTACCTCCAAAGACATGCACCTGGAGAAAGGTTGATTGTTGACACAAAATTGGCCTTAGTGTGTGAATGTGAGTGGGAATGTTGTCTGTCTTTCTGTGTTGGCTCTGTGATGAGGTGGCAACTTGTCCAGGGTGTACCCCCCCCCCCCACCCCCCCTTTCCGCGTAAATGGAGTTTCGATAGGCTCCAGCACCGCCCGCGACCCCAAAAAGGACAAGCGGTAGGAAATGGATGGATGCATGGATGTCTGCAATTGACTTACACTGTCTTAAATTAAGTTGAAGTAGCTTCGAAATTTGTCTTTGGCAACACACAGTAAATTGATTGATGCAAACACGTTTCATCATCATCAATCTTTATTGCGGACCTTAAGATCCATTAAACATATAAAAACACAATACAAAACATTAAAAACAAAACACTAAAACATAAAAAAAACAAAAAAACATTAAAAACATAAAACATGAAGCCCAAATGTCAGTTTCTAACATACAAACGTGTGTGCCAATGGTTCCACAGTCCAGATGAGTACCTAACAGAACTGCAGCCAGGGTTCGTTAACACAGTGATTATGTCATTTTCAGACTCAGATGCCGTACACATAAACTTATACATAAGGTTGCGTAGCAACGCTGAGAAAGTGGGCACCCCAACACTAACAAACATCTGGCTTGCACTGGCGCTTCTCGGAATTCCCAGGAGAAGCCTCATACATTCATTATAAGCAGCTTATGTCACTGGCTACTTTCTAACACGCACCTGCCTTGGAAACTTTGTACGTGTAAGTAAAATTAAACTATAATTATTTGATACTTACAAATGTGGTGTTTTAGATTGCAATATCGTTCAATTAAAGGGGGACATTATCACAATTTCTGAAGGGTTAAAACCAATAAAAAAATCAATTCCCAGAGGCTTATTTTATTTTTCAAAGTTTTTCTCCAAATTTTACCCATCACCAATATCCCGAAAAACGGCTTCAAAGTGCCTGATTTAACCGTCGTTATATCCACCCGTCCATTATCCTGTGATGTCACAGTGTGACCACACAGAAAAAAACATGACGGATAGCACAGAAAGGTATAGCGATATTAGCTCGGATTCAGACTCGGATTTCAGCGCCGTAAGCGATTCAACAGATTACGCATGTATTGAAACGGATGGTTGGAGTGTGGAGGCAGGTACCGAAAACAAAATTAAAGGAGAAACAGAAGCTTTTGAGCCATACCAAGACAGACAGCGGCACGGGGGGAAGCGAGGACGAATTCGGCGATCGCCTTCTAACCAACGATTGGTATGTGTTTGTTTGGCATTACATGTGGATGGAGGGAAAGGCTAGATGCAAATATAGCTACAATGAGGCATATTGATGCAATATGTACATACAGCTATCCTAAATAGCATGTTAGCATCGATTAGCTTGCAGTCAGGCCGTGACCAAATATGTCTGATTAGCACACTCCACATAAGTCAATAACATAAAAAAAAACTCACCTTTGTGATTTTGTTGACTTTATCGTTGAAAGTGCATCTACTTTGAGTGTCGCAGGATATCCACACATTCTTGCCATCTTTGTCGTAGCATAGCTGTCGTCGGCAAAGTGTGCGGAACAAACGAGGGACTTTTGCATCTTTTGGCCACTGGTGCAACTTGAATCCGTCTCTGTTCGTGTTGTTACACCCTCCAACAACACACCGACGAGGCATGATGTCTCCAAAGTACCGGAAAACAGTCGAAAAAACGGAAAATAACAGAGCTGATTTGACTTGGTGTGTGTAATGTGTTTGAGAAAATGGCGGGTCACTTCACGATGTGACGTCACGGGTGAAAGGTCATTGTTCCGACAGGCGAACAATTGAAAGGTGTTTAAATTGCCAAATTCACCCTTTTAGAGTTTGGAAATCGGTTAAAAAAACATATGGTCTTTTTTTCTGCAACATCAAGGTATATATTGACGCTTACATAGGTCTGGTGATAATGTTCCCCTTTAAGGCAGTGCTTCTGTATTATTTTCGGCACCCTCCTGGACCCCCCAATACTCTCAGCTTGAGTTACTGATGTTCCCTTCTTGTTTTTGTTTTTTTTTGTTGCCTTTTGGTTTGGGCACCTTCGGGACGGCGCATCAAGGGATAGCACTTTCGTGGCCTCATTGCTGCATATTAGTTCTATTTTGTGAACTTTTGGATCTGTCTTCTGGCTCTCTGCCACACCCTAGATGGAGTCCGCTTGGAGAGACCGGAAAAAATGTAGAGGAAGAGACTAGGCTGTGGCGCTAGCGTTGAGCGTCGGAATGGACGAGCTTCACGGAGCACTGGTTGAAATAGCAGGTATTGGACACTTTGGTCTCCCTGGACGGATTCTAGATCATCCTTGTTGACATCTACTGGACAAGAGAGCATTGGCTCTCCTGGTTGCTTTGTTGGGTCTGTTCCTGTCTCTGACTGCACCACCACCCTCAGCAGAAGATGGCGTGGAGCACCGCAGAGGCCACCGCGATGTATGTGTGGTTGCTTGTCTATTCCTGGTGCAATCAAATGTGCGTGATATGTATTATGTATTGCTCTTTTTTGTTGTTGTTCTTTTTTATTTTACTTTTGTAGCTGTATTTAGGAAAAGTGCCTCTGATGTGGCAGATGGTTGCGTCCGCTCTGTCCCCTTTTACACGAAAAGTTCAGGAACTTACGGTTCCTGGATTCATAGGCGCCAATCTACATTTCTGTCATTAGGTGCTCGGTGTGTGTGTATTAAAAAAACAAAAGGAAATTCAGCAAAGTTAATATCCCATATGATTTGTGGTTTTATTATTTTGTAAAACAGACAAAACTCGCCATAAAATTAACTACTACGAGATTGATTTTTCAAAAATTATTTTAAAGATTGAAAGTTGCCGTCAATCCCACGTGGGAGCTCGTCATTGTCCGTGGGTACTCGGGCCCTTAAGCCCCCGCGAAATCGGCGCCTATGCCTGTATCCTGTAGCTCCTGGAACTCGAGCTTACTGTAGAAGTGTGTGGTTTGTGTTTCCACCACATTTTACAGTTCAGGGTAGATTATACAAATCATGCTGAAGACGTACAGAGGAGTGGTTTAGTATATTTGTAAACTGACACCATGTAAATAAATAGAGGATACTAGGTCAGAGTTATTTTACAAAAAAGTAAGTAAATGAAATACAAAGTAATAATATACATTAAATACAAAACATATGTAATAAGATATGATTGAAAAAAAGTGTACTGAACTATTCATAAAACGTCTGCCTTTTTGTCAAATTAAAGACAAAGTTGTATGTTTTTGGTAACACTTTAGTATAGGGGAACATATTCTAAGTAACAAAGACTTAATTTAGAGTTATATGGACACTATAGAATATATTCTAAGTAATAAAGACTTCATTTAGAGTTATTTGGTTAGGGTTAGGGTCAGGGTTAGAGGGATAGGGTTCTAATAAGGCCATGCTGAATAAGGCATTAATTAGTACCTAATGACTAGTTAAGAACCAATATGTTACTAATGTGCATGTTAATAAGCAACTAATTAATGGTGACTATGTTCCCTATACTAAAGTGTTACCATATTTTTTTTTTACTGGTGCACAAAATTAACTGTTCATGAACATCACCTTGTTCAAACAACAAAACTAAGACAGTGCATAAATTCACAACAAATTACACACCTGCAAATCAATCAGCTGTTGCCGTATAAGTAATATGCCAACAGGGAGAAGTTTGTATTTACACGTAGAGTCGGGTGTGTTTTGATTTCCGCCGAACCCCTGAGGTCAACTCACCGAACCGCTAGGGTTCGATTGAACCCTGGTTAAAAACCGTTGCCATAGTACCCAGAGGGAACCCACACAGTCCTGGGGAGAACATGCAAAGTCCACAAAGATCTGGACTGGACCTTGTTTATAAGAACCCTTTAAACTATCTAATTTAATTGACAACTTAGTCTGGTGACAATAATGCCCTTTATCTTAAAAAAAAAAAACATTTTCCTGAACAAAAACTTATATAAAATAAAATAAAAACAGTTACATAGAAACTAGTAATTGATTTATTGATTGATTGATTGAAACATTTGTTAGTACAAGCCCTGTTTCCATATAAGTTGGGAAATTGTGTTAGATGTAAATATAAACATAATACAATGATTTTCAAATCCTTTTCAAGCCATATTCAGTTGAATATGCTACAAAGACAACATATTTGATGTTCAAACTGAAAAACATTTTTTTATTGCAAATAATCATTAACTTTAGAATTTGATGCCAGGAACACGTTACAAAGAAGTCTGGAAAGGTGGCAATAAATCCTGATAAAGTTGAGAAATGCTCATCAAACACTTATATGGAACATCCCACAGGTGTGCTGGCTAATTAGGAACAGGTGGGTGCCATAATTGGGTATAAAAGTAGCTTCCATGAAATGCTAATTAATTCACAAACAAGGATGGGGCGAGGGTCACCAATTTGTAAGCGAATTGTCTAACAGTTTTAGAACAGCATTTCTTGACGAGCTATTGCAAGGAATTTAGGGATTTTACCATCTACGGTCTGAAAAATCATCAAAAAGTTCAGAGTATCTAGAGAAATCACTGCACGTAAGCGATGATATTACGGACTTTTGATCCCTCAGGAGGTACTGCATCAAAAACCGACATACGTGTGTAAAGGATATCACCACCAAAGTGGAAAGGTGTTCTGTGGTCGGACGAGTCCATATTTCAAATTTTATTTGAAAACAGAGGACAGGGTGTCCTCCAGAACAAAGAGAAAAATAACCATTCGGGTTGTTTTAGGCGCAAAGTTCAAAAGCCAGCATCTGTGATGGTATGGGGGTGTATTAGTGCCCAAGGCATGTGTAACTTACACATCTGTGAAGGCACCATTAATGCTGAGTGGTCCATACAGGATTTGGAGCAACATATGTTGTCATCCAAGCAACATTATCATGGATGCCCCTGCTTATTTCAGCAAGACAAGTGTTACAACAGCGTGGCTTCGTAAAAAAAGAGTGCAGGTACTTTCCTGGCCCGCCTGCAGTCCAGACCTGTCTCACATGGAAAATGTGTGGCGCATTATGAAGCGTTAAATACGACAGCGGAGACCCCGGACTGTTGAACGACTGAAGCGCTACATAAAACAAGAATGGGAAAGAATTCCACTTTCAAAGCATCAACAATTAGTTTCCTCAGTTCCCAAACGTTTATTGAGTGTTGTTAAAAGAAAAGGTGATGTAACACAGTGGTGAACATGCCCTTTCCCAACTAACTACTTTGGCACGTGTTGCAGCCATGAAATTCTAAGTTAATTATTATTTGCAAAAAAAAATGAAGTTTATGAGTTTGAACATCAAATATCTTGTGTTTGTAGTCCATTATATTGGTTATGGGTGGAAAAGGATTTGCAAATCATTGTATTCCATTTATATTTACATCCAACACAATTTCCCAACTCATGTGGAAACGGGGTTTGTAAATTGCACAGTACAGTACATATTCCGTAAATTGACCACTAAATGGTAACACACAAATACGTTTTTCAACTTGTTTAAGTCGGGGTCCACGTAAATCAATTCATGGTAACCTATTAATTGAAACGAGTAAAATGAACTGTTAAAGGTTAGTACTATTAGTGGACCAGCAGCACACAAAATCATGCTTCACAGACTGTATCCCTTGCAGACTGTATTGATAGATATGGTAGGAACCAGAATATTAATAACAGAAGGAAACCCCCTTTTGTGTGGATGAGTGTGAATGAGTGAGAATGAGTAGGGGAGGGATTTTGGGTTGGTGCACCAACTGTAATGTATATTTAGTTTTTTATGTTGATTTAATTAAAAAAAAAAAAACTCCACACAGAAAGAACTCAGGACCTTCGTATTGTGAGGCACATTCACTAACCTCTCTATCACCGTGCTGACCCCATTTGATTACTGTTTGGGCAAAATATAGTGCAAACCTAACGAATCTTTTTGTCATTAAAGCCCTATTGTGTCCAATGACGTATTCCCTTAGATTCTATGCCAGTGGTTCTCAAATGGGGGTACGCGGACCCCTGGGGGTACTTGAATGTATGCCAGGGGGTACGCGGACCCCTGGGGGTACTTGAATGTATGCCAAGGGGTACGTGAGATTTTTTTTTTAATATTCTAAAAACAGCAATGATTCAAAAATCCTTTATAAATATATTTATTGAATAATAGTTCAACAAAATATGAATGTAAGTTCATCCATCCATCCATCCATCCATCTTCTTCCGCTTATCCGAGGTCGGGTCGCGGGGGCAGCAGCCTAAGCAGGGAAGCCCAGACTTCCCTCTCCCCAGCCACTTCGTCTAGCTCTTCCCGGGGGATCCCGAGGCGTTCCCAGGCCAGCCGGGAGACATAGTCTTCCCAACGTGTCCTGGGTCTTCCCCGTGGCCTCCTACCGGTTGGACGTGCCCTAAACACCTCCCTCGGGAGGCGTTCGGGTGGCATCCTGACCAGATGCCCGAACCACCTCATCTGGCTCCTCTCGATGTGGAGGAGCAGCGGCTTTACTTTGAGTTCCTCCCGGATGACAGAGCTTCTCACCCTATCTCTAAGGGAAAGCCCCGCCACACGGCGGAGGAAACTCATTTCGGCCGCTTGTACCCGTGATCTTATCCTTTCGGTCATGACCCAAAGCTCATGACCATAGGTGAGGATGGGAACGTAGATCGACCGGTAAATTGAGAGCTTTGCCTTCCGGCTCAGCTCCTTCTTCACCACAACAGATCGGTACAACGTCCGCATTACTGAAGACGCCGCACCGATCCACCTGTCGATCTCACGATCCACTCTTCCCCCACTCGTGAACAAGACTCCTAGGTACTTGAACTCCTCCACTTGGGGCAGGGTCTCCTCCCCAACCCGGAGATGGCACTCCACCATTTCCGGGAGAGAACCATGGACTCGGATTTGGAGGTGCTGATTCTCATTCCGGCCGCTTCACACTCGGCTGCGAACCGATCCAGTGAGAGCTGAAGATCCCGGCCAGATGAAGCCAACAGGACCACATCGTCTGCAAAAAGCAGAGACCTAATCCCGCGGCCACCAAACCGGAACCCCTCAATGCCTTGACTGCGCCTAGAAATTCTGTCCATAAAAGTTATGAACAGAATCGGTGACAAAGGGCAACCTTGGCGGAGTCCAACCCTCACTGGAAACGTGTCCAACTTACTGCCAGCAATGCGGACCAAGCTCTGACACTGATCGTATAGGGATCGGACTGCCATAATAAGACAGTCCGATACCCCATACTCTCTGAGCACTCCCCACAGGACTTCCCGAGGGACACGGTCGAATGCCTTCTCCAAGTCCACAAAGCACATGTAGACTGGTTGGGCAAACTCCCATGCACCCTCAAGAACCCTGCCGAGAGTATAGAGCTGGTCCACAGTTCCAAGACCAGGACGAAAACCACACTGTTCCTCCTGAATCCGAGGTTCAACTATCCGGCGTAGCCTCCTCTCCAGTACACCTGAATAAACCTTACCGGGAAGGCTGAGGAGTGTGATCCCACGATAGTTGGAACACACCCTCCGGTCCCCCTTCTTAAAGAGAGGGACCACCACCCCGGTCTGCCAATCCAGAGGTACCGCCCCCGATGTCCACGCGATGCTGCAGAGTCTTGTCAACCAAGACAGCCCCACAGCATCCAGAGCCTTAAGGAACTCCGGGCGGATCTCATCCACCCCTGGGGCCTTGCCACCGAGGAGCTTTTTAACTACCTCAGCAACCTCAGCCCCAGAAATAGGAGAGTCCACCACAGATTCCCCAGGCACTGCTTCCTCATAGGAAGACGTGTTGGTGGGATTGAGGAGGTCTTCAAAGTATTCCTTCCACCTATCCACAACATCCGCAGTTGAGGTCAGCAGAACACCATCCGCACCATACACGGTGTTGACAGTGCACTGCTTCCCCTTCCTGAGGCGGCGGATGGTGGTCCAGAATCGCTTCGAAGCCATCCGGAAGTCATTTTCCATGGCTTCCCCAAACTCTTCCCATGTCCGAGTTTTTGCCTCTGTGACCGCTGAAGCTGCACACCGCTTGGCCTGTCGGTACCTGTCCACTGCCTCTGGAGTCCTATGAGCCAAAAGAACCCGGTAGGACTCCTTCTTCAGCTTGACGGCATCCCTCACCGCTGGTGTCCACCAGCGGATTCTAGGATTACCGCCACGACAAGCACCAACTACCTTGCGGCCACAGCTCCTTTCAGCCGCCTCGACAATAGAGGTGCGGAACATGGTCCACTCGGACTCAATGTCCAGCACCTCCCTCGTGACATGTTCAAAGTTCCTCCGCAGGTGGGAATTGAAACTTTCTCTGACAGGAGACTCTGCCAGACGTTCCCAGCAAACCCTCACAATGCGTTTGGGCCTGCCAGGTCTGTCCGGCATCCTCCCCCACCATCGCAGCCAACTCACCACCAGGTGGTGATCGGTAGAAAGCTCCGCCCCTCTCTTTACCCGAGTGTCCAAAACATGAGGCCGCAAATCCGATGACACAACTACAAAGTCGATCATGGAACTGTGGCCTAGGGTGTCCTGGTGCCAAGTGCACATATGGACACACTTATGTTTGAACATGGTGTTTGTAATGGACAAACTGTGACGAGCACAGAAGTCCAATAACAAAACACCACTCGGGTTCAGATCCGGGCGACCATTCTTCCCAATCACGCCTCTCCAGGTTTCACTGTCGTTACCAACATGAGCGTTGAAGTCCCCCAGTAGGACAAGGGAATCACCCGGGGGAGCACTCTCCAGTACTCCCTCGAGTGTACCCAAAAAGGGTGGGTATTCTGAACTGCTGTTTGGTGCGTAAGCACAAACAACAGTCAGGACCCGTCCCCCCACCCAAAGGCGGAGGGAGGCTACCCTTTCGTCCACTGGGTTGAACTCCAACGTGCAGGCTTTAAGCCAGGGGGCAACCAGAATTGCCCCCCCAGCCCGTCGCCTCTCACTGCCGGCCACGCCAGAGTGAAAGAGAGTCCAGCCCCTTTCAAGAGAAGTGGTTCCAGAGCCCTTGCTGTGCGTCGAAGTGAGTCCGACTACATCCAGCCGGAATTTCTCTACTTCGCGCACTAGCTCAGGCTCCTTTCCCCCCAGTGAGGTGACGTTCCACGTCCCAAGAGCGACCTTATGTAGCCGAGGATCGGACCGCCAAGTGCCCTGCCTTCGGCTGCCGCCCAGCTCACATTGCACCCGACCTCTATGGCCCCTGCTATGGGTGGTGAGCCCATTGGAGGGGGGACCCACGTTGCCACCAGGCGCTCGCCATCGTGCCCCACCTCTGGGCCTGGCTCCAGAGGGGGGCCCCGGTGACCCGCGTCCGGGCGAGGGAAATCTGTGTCCTTTGTTTTTACTTTTCATAGAGGTTTTCGAGCTGCTCTTTGTCTGGTCCCTCACCTAGGACCAGTTTGCCTTGGGAGACCCTACCAGGGGGCATAAAGCCCCCAGACAACATAGCTCCTAGGATCATTGGGACACGCAAACTCCTCTACCACGGTAAGGTGGCAGCTCAGAGAGGAGATGTAAGATGTAGGATGTAAGATGTAAGTTCATAAACTGTGAAAAGAAATGCAACAATGCAATATTCAGTGTTGACAACGAGATTTTTTGTGGACATGTTCCATAAAAATAGATGTTAAAGATTTCTTTTTTGTCAAGAAATGTTTAGAATTAAAGGCCTACTGAAACCCACTACTACCCACCACACAGTCTGATAGTTTATACATCAATGATGAAATATTAACATTGCAACACATGCCAATACGGCCTTTTTAGTTTACTAAATTATCATTTTGAATTTCCCGGGACTTTTTTCATGAATACGTCGCGTAATGATGACGTGTACGCTTAACGTCACGGGCTGTTATGAATATGAGCGCTGCGCACACACACAGCTAAAATTTGTTTGCTTTAACGGCATAATTACTCAGTATTTTGGACATCTGTGTTGCTGAATCTTTCGCAATTTGTTCAATTAATATTGGAGAAGTCAAAGTAGAAAGACGGAGTTGGGAAGCTTTACCCTTTAGCCACATAAACACACGGTGATTCGTTGTTTAAAATTCACGGACGTGAAACTTTACTATGGATCGCAGCCAACATGGATCCCAACCGAATGTCAACCAGCAGGTTTCGGTGAGAAAATTGTGGTTGAAAAGTCACCACTTACCGGATATCAGCTGAGCTTGTGCCTCCCGTACAGCTGCCGTCGTCTTCCCCGAGACACTGCGCGTCAACACCCGGCCGTGGACGTACACTTCCGACTATCAGGTATTGTTAAACTCACTAAAACACTAGCAACACAATAGAAAGATAAGGGATTTCCCAGAAGTATCCTAGTAAATGTATCTAAAAACATATGAATCCCTCTCAATGCAACGCGATTGCAATCGCGTTTTTTTGTTCAACTTTTTTTTTTTTTTTTTTTCTAGTCGGTCACTATCAATATATTCAAACACGAATATTTCATCCTCGCTCAAATTAATGGGGAAATTGTCGTTTTCTCGGTCGGAATAGTTGTTTTTGTTGGAGGCTCCCATTAAAACCAATGTGAATATATGAGGAGCCCTCAACATGTGACGTCATCGTTTGCAACTTCTGGTGGAGGCAGGGCTTTTCTCCAGTTGCGAACTTTATCGTGGATGTTCTCTACTAAATCCTTTCAGCAAAAATATGGCAATATCGCGAAATGATCACGTATGACACATAGAATGGACCTGCTATTCCCGTTTAAATAAGAAAATCTCATTTCAGTAGGCCTTTAAGTTCATGAATCCAGATGGATCTCTATTACAATCCCCAAAGAGGGGACTTTAAGTTGATGATTACTTCTATGTGTAGAAATCTTTATTATGAATTGAATCACTTGTTTTATTTTTCAACATGTTTTTAGTGATTTTTATATCTTTTTTTCCAAATAGTTCAAGAAAGACCACTACAAATGAGCAATATTTTGCACTGTTATACAATTTAATAAATCAGAAACTGATGACATAGTGCTTTATTTTACTTCTTTATCTCTTTTTTTTCAACCCAAAATTCTTTGCTTCTGAATAGGGGGTACTTGAATTAAAAAAATGTTCACAGGGGTACATCACTGAAAAAAGGTTGAGAACCACTGTTCTATGCAATTCACACAAATACCACCAATTTAAACAATATGAACAATACAGGAAAAATAACTTAATCGCGCTAGTATCGATCCGATACTGACACGACCCTAGGTATCGTTACTGTCGATATTTGTATCGATCCAGCCGGTAGTCGGCAGCCCCACACGTCATGAGGTCGCTGCCACCGTCTGAAAACATACCACCTCCGACTCTGCTCCAAGGTATTTATACCCCGCTACCATTGTTAATATAGTATATAATAATGGCTGATTGCTGTCCCCTAACCGAACTTTCCCTGTTTGAAAAATACACGCCGTTTTTGTTTTTTTTTAACTCATGTCATTTCCTGTCCGGTGCAGGCGCCTTGCTAACGCCAAATAAGGTCTCGACACATTGCCTGGAAGCTAGCATAGGAGGCGACCCTCCAGTGGGTTTGTGCCAGAACAATACGACTTCATGAAACGCTTGTAATAAAGTCGAGGGTGTGATGTGACAGCCTTAACATAAAGGCGTAACATAAAACCTGCTCCTCTTAAAAGCTAACGCCAATGAAGCCGCAATGTAAGGCTGTGTGAATGTAGCTCAGCACCACATGCACTAAAACAGCCTTAGTCAGCTTCATATTTCAAACTAAACAACACAAATACTGTTTGTACGCTTTGCTCTGTGCATTCTTAAAAAAAAAAACACTGTTAATATACACACTGCTTACTTAGTGTTACATGGACTTGCTTTGTACTGCGGGATATACCCACAAAAGTAGAGCAAGTACTTGAATAGAGTACATTGCATTATATTGTTGCCAAGTTGTGTTGTGATACGTGGGCTTGAAATAGTCATGTGGATGTGTAATCTCTCACAGGGTCTCCTCGGGATTTATTTTTAAGAGCAAACAAAGGTTGGAGGTCAATAAGAGAAGTGGGTCAATGAAATAGGATAACCAAAAAGAGCAAAATGTTTAGCTCAAGTGGGCCTCATAATGTAATATCAGTGTTAACCTGTTTAAAGGCCTACTGAAATGAGATGTTCTTATTTAAACGAGGATAGCAGGTCCATTCTATGTGTCATACTTGATCATTTCGCGATATTGCCATATTTTTGCTGAAAGGATTTAGTAGAGAACATCGACGATAAAGTTTGCAACTTTTGGTCGCAAACAGAAAAGCCCTGCCTTTACCGGAAGTCGCAGACGATAACGTCACCCGTTGATGGCTCCTCAAATCCTCACATTGTTTTTAATGGGAGCCTCCAACAAAAAGTGCTATTCGGACTGAGAAAACGACAATTTCCCCATTAATTTGAGCGAGGATGAAAGATTTGTGTTTGAGGATATTGATAGCGACAGACTTCAAACATTAAAATAAAAAATGCGATTGCATTGGGACGGATTCAGATGTTTTTAGACACATTCACTAGGATAATTCTGGGAAGTCCCTTATCTTTCTATTGTGTTGCTGGTGTTTTAGTGAGTTTAACAGTACCTGATAGTCCGACGGATGTCTTGACGCCAGTGTCTCAGGGAAGTCGACGGCAGCTTTATGGACGGCGCAAGCTCAGCTGATCTCCGGTAAGAAGCGACTTTTTACCACAATTTTCTCACCGAAACCCGCTGGTTGACATTCGGTCGGGATCCATGTTCGCTTGACCGCTCTGATCCATAGTAAAGTTTCACCTCCGGGAATTTTAAACAAGGAATGACCGTGTGTTTGTGTGGCTAAAGGCTAAAGCTTCCCAACTCCATCTTTCTACTTTGACTTCTCCAATATTAATTGAACAAATTGCAAAAGATTCAGCAACACAGATATCCATAATACTGTGTAATTATGCGATTAAAGCAGACGACTTTTAGCTGTGTGTGTGTGTGCAGCGCTCATACTTCCTAACAGTCCGTGACGTCACGCGTACACGTCGTCATTACATGACGTTTTCAAAAAGAAACTCCCGGGAAATTTAAAATTGCAATTTAGTAAACTAAAAAGGCTGTATTGGCATGTGTTGTAATGTTAATATTTCATCATTGATATATAAACTATCAGACTGCGTGGTGGATTGAAGTGGGTTTCAGTAGGCCTTTAATTAGCATTACGACCTACATATTCTTTTTTTTTTTGCATGACTATCCAGTTACTTAATGTCCATGTGGTGCTGTTCTTCGCTAACCTGACTCTCGTCAGATCCTTGTAGTTTTGCTGAGCTCCACTCAAGGATCTGGGACTTTTCAATAGGAGATGTATTTCAGAAGGTGGGGCCTTGTAAAAAATATATCATTGTATGTGATTGGATAAACCACTTGTCCGTTATCTTGAATGACGTGCTACTTCAACCACTCACATGGAAATCAACCCGTGACGGTGATGAGAGCGACGCTGGGAAATCCAAAACAGAACAGCCGACCCATTGGATAACGACAGAGCGAAAAGTTATTAAATGCCTTCTAAGCTGTTCTCTGTTCATTTTTAAAGAATTAATATTCGATAGATTCGACAAAACAGTCGCAATAGCAGAATCAATGTCAGCACACGACTCCTCGCTGCATTGTTGTTTGAATCAAACTGTCGCTTTAGCGCTTTGTCACATCTATGAAATCCCGGCCCGGCGATCCTATTTGGTTCATTTTTTTTTTTGCTCTCTTGAAGGAGTTGGATTGCCTTCGAACCCAGATCCTTGTGTGGAGCTCAGCGAACTACAAGGATCTGGCGAGAGTCAGGTTAGTTACTGTGCAATAAAGACAATTAGTAGAAAATGGATGGATGGATAAGTCAATACACCACCTAAAGGGATCCTAGCAAGATTTGTTTTCGACATTTAAAACAATTCTTGTGGTCTATATTGCATGTAATGGTGGTTCTTTTGTCAACATTTTCCAAAGATTATGTTTTAGGATAGACTTTATTCATCCCACAACGGGTCAAATTAGGTGGTTGTAGTGCAGATATGGCAGCACTGTGACGTAGGGTTAGTGCATGTGCCTCACAACACCAAGGTCCTGAGTCAATCCCGGGCTCGGGATCTTTCTGTGTGGAGTTTGCATGTTCTCCTCGTGACTGCGTGGGATCCCTGTGGGTACTCTGGCTTCTTCCCATCTCCAAAAACATGCACCTGGTGATAGGTTGATTGGCAACACTAAATTGGCCGTAGTGTCTGAGTGTGAATGTTGTCCGTTTATCTGTGTTGGCCCTGCAATGAGATGGCAACTTCTGCAGGGTGTATACCGCCTTCCGCCCGAGTGCAGCTGAGATAGGCTCCAGTACCCCCCACAAGCCTAAAAGAGACAAGCGTTAGAAGATGGATGGATGGATAGTGCAGATAAGAAACTTCCACAACAAAGGTAATTAATTATGAAATCAGGAGGGAAACATTAAAGAACAAGGTCATAAAGGTAGTAAGAGAGCACAGGGCTAATGCAACCAGCTGTGCCATTTCTTTATACAGTATAAAGTGAAACACAACAAAAAGACAAATCCATATAGTGTACAACGGGGTAGCCTCTGCTGGGGTTGGGGGGTGCACGGCCAGAGACTGTATCAGATGCAACAAAGCAACCAAGAGTGCAGACTCCGCCGTAGGCTGCCCACGAGCAACCGGCCAATGTTTGGCCCAGTCGGATGAGCGAGACCACGTCAGAGGGGAGTGTCCAAGATACTATTCCGACGTTCAACACTAGCTGCGCAGCCCAGTCTCTTAAGCCACATCTCCCCCAGTTTCTCCACACTGACTCCGGTGTGGCAGTTGGTCTCCGGGGCAAACATGGCCATGTCCAAAAATGCTCCCCAAGGCAGACTCAAAAGTTCACAAAAAAGCACCAAAAAGCACTGCAGAAGTCACGAAAGTGCCATCCCTCGTTGCACAGTCCCAAAAGGGCCTGGACCGAACAGCAAAAAACACACAACAACAAGAGGGAACACCCTGTTTTCAGGAGTGCAGGGCGACACCATCTTGCGGATAAAACACAAAATGTTTTCAAGCCGCTTTCTGACCGTCTCTTCAAGATGCACCCTTTTTGGCTCCACTTCAAAAGCATCTTCTGGACAGATATACTACAAGTTCGAACTATGCACCAATTTTTATTAAAAATGGCAACTGAGGAGGATTCATGTATATCTACGAGCCGGTCTGCCCCACAACAAGAGGATAGAGAAAAAGAATGAACTTACTGACGTCATCAGTCTACAATGGTGAACTCGGGGAAATTTCTACCATATATGGAGATATCCACTGATGTCAAAAATGGGGAAAATTCCAAACAGGAAAGGTAAGGTTGTATTATAATTATCTCCGCCATTCCTCTATGGTTTGACTACAAAATTTCAGGACTTATGCAAATCCCAAATACTCAAAAACAGGTACCAATAGGTGGGAAAAGTTGGCCTTGCATAATAGGTCCCCTTTAAATGTAGGCAAAATGATAAGTATTTTCTGGACAAGGAAGTTCAAGGGGATATCAGTGAACAGACAGAAAGAGGAGTGGTAGGGGTAGGTTTAATTACTTCTTAAAATACACTACTAAGATAATACAGGGGATTGTCAGCTTGTCAACAGAGCTAAGCACCTCTTAGTCCAGGAGGATGATGAGTTCTCCACACTGATCAGCTGCTGTTTTGAGTGTATTTTTTGACTCATATTTTTGTGGTGACAGGTTTTGATGGTGGCCCTTAGCTTGATGGAGTCTGAACAGGTGACGGAGTGATGGTCTAAGGACTCACAGTCACGGAGGTGCTGCTGAGTGGAATGTTGCGCTGGTCGGTGCACCTTGAAGGAGGGCCACGGAGAGTCAACCATGCTGCTGTGGCCGTGGGTCACAAGGTGTACACCTTCGGGGGCTACTGCTCTGGAGAGGACTATGAGACACTGCGTCAGATTGACGTGCATGTTTTCAACACAGGTACGTTTAAACGAATATCCAGAAATTACTATCAACATGTTTTGTTTTTTTTCTCAAATGCGTGGTCGACAACCTGGAGTAACTTGAGCCAGACTTAGAGCTGTGCCAATGAATCAAATCTTCATAAAGATGCTCTTGGAAAAACAAGAACACTTTGCTATTGTTTCAAAATTTTATCAGATCCTTTGCCCTGGGCTTCTTGTTTTTGATGTCTCCTTTTACAGCTGTGTCTGTTGTTTCCACCCCAGCCGTTGGCAAATTTAAGTTATAGATATACAATCTCCGTTTCCATATGAGTTGGGAAATTGTGTTGGATGTAAATATAAACGGAATACAATGATTTGCAAATCCTTTTCAACCCATATTCAATTGAATGCACTACAAAGACAAAATTTTAGATGTTCAAACTCATAAACTTTTATTTTTTTTTTGGAAATAACAATTATCTTAGAATTTCATGGCTGCAACACGTGCCAAACAAGTTTGGAAAGGGCATGTTCACCACTGTGTTACATCACCTTTTCTTTTAACAACACTCAATAAACGTTTGGGAACAGAGGAAACTAATTTTTGAAGCTTTGAAAGTGAAATTTCTTTCCCATTCTAGTTCTATGTAGAGCTTCAGTCGTTCAACAGTCCAGGGTCTCGGCTGTCGTATTTTACGCATCATAATGCGCCACACATTTTAGATAGGAGACAGGTCTGTTTTGCAGGCGGCCAGGAAATTACCCGCACTCTTTTTTTACGAAGCCACGCTGTTGTAACACGTGCTGAATGTGGCTTGGCATTGTCTTGCTGAAATAAGCAGGGGTTTCCATGAAAAAGATGGAGCTTAGATGGCAGCATATGTTGTTCCAAAACCTGTATGTACCTTTCAGCATTAATGGCGCCTTCACAGATGTGTAAGTTACCCATGCCTTGGGCATTAATGCACCCCCATACCATCACAGATGCTGGCTTTTGAACTTTGCGCCGATAACAGTCTGAATGGTTCACTTCCCCTTTGGTCCGGATGACACGATGTCGAATATTTCCAAAAACAATTTGAAATGTGGACTTCTCAGACCACAGAACACTTTTCCACTTTGCATCAGTCCATCTCAGATGATCTCGGGCCCAGAATAGCCGGCGGCGTTTCTGGATGTTGTTGATGAATGGCTTTCACTTTGCATAGTAGAGCTTTAACTTGCACTTGCAGATGTTGCAATGAACTGTATTTAGTGACAGTGGTTTTCTGAATTTTTCCTGAGCCCATGTGGTGATATCCTTTAGAGATTGATGTCGGTTTTTGATACAGTGCCGTCTGAGGGATCGAAAGTCACGGTCATTCAATGTTAGTTTCCGGCCATGCTGCTTACGTAGACTGATTTCTCCAGATTCTATTAACCTTTTGATGATATTATGGACCGTAGATGTTGAAATCCCTAAATTTCTTGCAATTGCACTTTGAGAAACGTTGTTCTTAAACTGTTTGACTATTTGCTCACGCAGTTGTGGACAAAGGGGTGTACCTCGCCCCATCCTTTCCTGTGAAAGACTGAGCATTTTTTGGGAAGCTGTTTTTTTACCCATTCATGGCACCCACCTATTCCCAATTAACCTGCACACCTTTGGGATGTTCCAAATACTTGTTTGATGAGCATTACTCAACTGTATCAGTATTTATTGCCCCCTTTCCCAACTTCTTTGTCACGTGTTGCTGGCATCAAATTCTAAAGTTAATGTTTATTTGCAAAAAAAAAACATTTATCAGTTTAAAAAGCAAAATGTTGTCCTTGTAGCATATTGAGCTGAATATGGGTTGAAAATTATTTGCAAATCATTGCATTCCGTTCATATTTACATATAAAACAATTTCCCAACTCATATGGAAACGGGGTTTGTAGTAACAAGTTTTTTAATCGTTCAGAGAGAGATAATAAATGATCAAAATTTACTTTTAGTATTAACTTTAAATTTCTGGTCATGTAAGAAATGCATACAGTCCTTGAATGTAAAATAAACAGCACACGTTAACGTATGAATAATTATTATTGTTATGTGCCCTAGTGTCTCTACGCTGGATGAAATTGCCCCCAGTGAGGCCTGTGGGACATGAGCGTGCTCGTGAAGTGCCCTATATGCGCTATGGTCACACAGCAGTGCTCCTGGATGACACCATATACCTGTGGGGGGGACGTAACGACACAGAGGGGGCCTGCAATGTGCTGTATGCTTTTGATGTCAGTAAGTACACCTGAGCACACGGAGTCTCTACAGTCATACAATAAGAATAGGACTACAAATTCCAACAATGGATAGGGCTACAAATTCCAACTCTCCATTGACAAGAGTGGTAGGATTTATTTGATGGTGAAATACTTTGGGGATGATAAGTATTTCCTCCCCTGCTGAATTAGCAAGTTTACCCCCTTACAAATATACAAACCGTCCGAAATATGTATGGTAGGTTTTTTGCAACAGTGAGAGACAGTATGTTGAAAAAAAATTTGAGAAAATAAGATTACAGGGGATTCTATAAATACCAATATCAATATTCCTTATCATTACCAGTATTCATCTTTACTCTTAATCGGTGTAAATAAAAACGGGAAAACATTTGATTTTTTTTATTTTTTATTACCATTTTCTTATACCACCAGAGGTTTTACACCACCATCCTCATAAAACAACTCACAGCAGGAAAATCATTTACCTTTTAACACCTGCTTTTTAGGTATTAAACAAGTCAACTATGTTTGTAGTGCAAGGGCCAATGCAGTTGTTACATCATAATCATGTAAAGACCACACAGATCATCATTTTGTTACTTTTCATGGACTGCTAAAAGGACGGTAGCGCCGGTCGTGAGTAAGGTTTGTTCAAATTAAACTGACACTAACTCCTATTAACGTGCGTGACTTTATGGTACCTGGGAGGAGTAAATATTGTTGTGCTGCAAACTTTACGCGCCTTTTCTAGTTTATTACTTATTTGGGATTATTCCAAGCTGATTATCAGATCCTACCCTTGTCATTTTTTATTCGTTGCAGTGGCACCTAAAGTGAACTTGACAGCTCTACATGCCATAATTCCAACAGTCAGCTGGATAGCAGTATCATTGACCGTACCAAAAAAAATACCTGTATTTGGTATACATCGCTACCTATGATGATTCTAATCTACATTTAACACACTTACTTTTGTGTAAGTTATATTTCGAGAAATATTTATTGGATCTGCTTTGGTGTAAATGCTGAGAGTTTTGCCCCACAGTAACATTTATACCCTTTTTAAGTCTGTCTGCAAGCTCTTTATTTGTGTAGGCATTTCCAGATAGCGATTGAAACTGTCCACTCCCCGAAAATGAAAGGATTTTAACTGTGCCTTATAGTCCAAAAAATACGTACAGACCATCTCATTCGATGCGTTTTCTTTATTTTCATGACTATTTACATTGTAGATTGTCACTGAAGGCATCAAAACTATGAATGAACACATGTGGAGTTATGTACTTAACAAAATAGCGTGATATAACTGAAAACATGTTTTGTATTTAGTTTCTTCAAAGTAGCCACATTGACAATCTACAAGGTAAATAGTCTTAAAAATAAAGAAAACACATTGAAATGAGAAGGTGTGTCCCAAATTTCGACCTGTACTGTATATATAAATATTTTCAAATGTTCCATACTTTAAATTATTCAACAGTTTCAAACTCAAGTTTTGTTGTTTAGTCTGTTATAGCTTCCTTTAATCAATGCAAACTGAAGTGTTTTTTGATACAAAAAATGTTTATCAATGCTCAGCTGTGTGGCAAAAAAAAATTGTCACCCAATTCAGCCCTTGAGTCAAAAAAATTGGACACCCCTGCTTTAATAGGTCAGTAATTCATAATAACACTGATTATGATGCATTATTAATTTTGGAACAATGAATGCAGCACAGTGTAAGAGGGGTTAGTGCATCTTCCTCACAATACAAAGGTCCTGAGTAGTCCTGAGTTCAATCCGGGCTCAGGATCTTTCTGTGTGGTGTTTGCATGTTATCCCTGTGATTGCGTGGGTTCCCTCCGGGTACTCCGGGTTCCTCCCACTTCCAAAGACATGCACCTGGGGATAGGTTGATTGACAACACTAAATTGGCCCTAGTGTGTGAATGTGAGTATGAATGTTGTCTGTTTATCTGTTTTGGCCCTGTGATGAGGTGGCGACTTGTTCAGGGTGTACGCCGCCTTCCACCCAAATGCTGCTGAGAAAGGCGCCAGTGACCCCCCGTGACCTCAAAAAGGGAAAAGCGGTAGGAAATGGATGGATGATTTTTCCAAAAACTCTCACTATCCCTTCTTGCCGAAAATTTTACTAACTCCTAAAAGTGTTATAATTACCGTTAGTCACAAATGTTTTTTTTTTTACTTTAAACACTTCAAATCTTTCAGCAGCTTCATACCTATTCATAGATACTAAGTTTTTGTTATTTTTTTGTCTTTTTTGTTTTTACTAAAAAAAGAACAAACTAAAACTTATTTTATGGGAAAAACACAAAATATGCAATATAAAGTGGCACAGAGCAGCACAGTGGAACAGTGGTTAGAGCTCGTGCCTCACTGTGGGAAGGTACTGGGTTCGACTACTGAGGTCGGGGTCTTTTTGTGTGGAGTTTGCAATTCCTTCTTGGGACTTGTGGGGTTCTCTCTGGGCACTCTGGCTTCCTCCCACCTCCAAACACATGCACCTGGAGATAAACTGATTGGCAACACTGAATTGGCCCTATTGTGTGAATGTGAGTGTGAATGTTGTCTGTGTTGGCCGTGCCATGAGATCGCTACTTGTCCAGGGTTTACCCTGCCTTCCGCTCAAGTGCAGCTAGGATTGGCTCCAGCCACCCTTGTTTTTTTTGTCATAGGTGACTCTGGGGTTAAATGTAGATGATGGTCAATTACTCTTTTGTTTGCAAAATTGTCTCCAATAACAAGATATCTTCCATACTGGAGTATGTGTAGACATTTTGGTAGGCTTTGCACGTTTTAGCTGTTCATAATGAGGTGTTATCAGTTGGAAGTGGGCCGGAAATAATGTATCTTTCTTCATAGATAGCCACAAATGGTTCACGCCCAAAGTTTCCGGGACAGTTCCAGGGGCAAGAGATGGCCACTCTGCCTGTGTGATGTTGAAAGCGATGTATATATTTGGAGGATATGAGCAGCTGGTAAGTCTTTGCCCCTCATTTACCTTTAGATATGGACACAGGGGAAGGGTAATAAGGAATTTAATGCATTTCGTTTGCCACACTCTAGGCAGACTGCTTCTCCAATGACATCCACAAACTGGACACCACCACCATGATATGGTCTTTTATTAATGCCAGAGTGAGTTGTTTGTATACCAAATATTATTATTATTATTTTACATTTGTCATTGAACAAATGGTTTACATCATTCATTGTTTTTATGAAGCTTTTCACTTTTTGCTAAATAATCTGTCCACATGCCAGGTCAAATGATAAAAATGTAAAGAGCAAAGGGATTGCACAAGTACTCCTTGATCATAGTGAAGTGAAGTGAATTATATTTGTCTAGAGTTTTTCTCTAGTGATTCAAAGCGCTTTACATAGCAAAACCCATTATCTAAGTTACATTTAAAATAGTGTGGGTTGCACTGGGAGCATGGAGGTAAAGTATTTTGTATAAGGACACAATGGCAGTGACTAGGATGGTAAAAACGGGTGTCGAACCTGGAACCCTCAAGTTGCTGGCACAGCCGGTCTACCAACCAAGCCACGCCGGACCACCTCATAATAGAAGATTACTCTGTAAAGAAATGTGCATTTCCTACACCTGCAGTTTTACAGTGTCACAGGTTTTGAGTGAGCAAGCTTTTAGTCGGCCAACTGCTAGACTCTCTCCCAGACATCTTCCTACTGAAGATGTCCAAAAGGATAAACCACTGTGTTTATAATTATCTATTTTTGCTCGTTAATCTGCATTTTGATAAGTCTCACTTACAGCGTAGGTGGATTTTTAAAAATTTTGTGATAAAAAGAGTGGTACTCATTTATCAAGATTTTAAATGTGGTAGAAATTATTATTTTTTTAAATTATTAGTATTGAAGCACATTTTAGCACAAACAACATAGGTGTGAATGCTTTGTGGCATTCACACAATAACTGCTATTATGTCTTACTTTGTCATTTATTAGTGTTTCCAGATTTACATTTTTTTGTGGATTTCATTTAAAATTTCACCAAGCTTTGAGTGAGTATTATTTTAAATATGCCAACTGCTACAAATATTTGGCATTGTACAGTATAGCTTTGACGTGTGTGTGTTATCAACTGAATCCACTAGATGGCAGCATTTTTCCTGCAGTCAATGTTGGAGGAAAGTGTTCGAATACCACTACTAGTGTGTGTTAAAGGTTATGAAATAAAAGTAATAAATATTTTGAAATTAATTTTGGATAATTGTTTTTTTGTTTTGTGTTTTTCCCTTCCAGGGTATTCCAGCAAGCTGGCGTGACTTCCACTCAGCAACCATTATAGGCACAAAAATGTTCGTATTTGGAGGGCGAGGAGATCGTTTTGGTCCGTTCCACTCCAATAACGAAATCTACTGCAATATGATAGAAGTGTTTGACACACAGACCAACTGCTGGCTGAGCACTCCCTCAACACAACCATTGCCTGAGGGACGGAGGAGTCATTCAGCCTGTAAGGACATTAAGCCCAGAACATTTTAAATGACTTTCATATTTTAAGACGCAATGCTGCAAAAGGTATCATCATCATGTTCAAACAGTGACCTACTTTACCTCTTTTGTCCTATTGTATGTCTAGTTACCTACAAGGGAGAGCTGTACATATTTGGAGGATACAATGCTCATTTGGACCAGCACTTCAACGATCTCTGGAAATTCAATCCAGGTTTGTATTTTTCATATAGTGTTACTCATTTGGTGCTGCATGCTTTTTTTTTTTTTTATCACAAAATTTATAGTAGTGGCTCATCTTCAAAGATAATTACAAATGGTGTTGATACTGGCATATATTGACCTACTTTTTATTTAGTTTTTTGTAAACTACACAATGTGGGTATTTAATTACATTGTGCTGCATAAACTGATTGTGGGCATGTGTGGTATCAATAGGACAACCAACACAGACACCCCCAGGATTTCACAGGCTTTTTTGAGATTATTACAACTTTTGAAGTGATTTTAGGTGTTTATTGTAACGGGCACATTTATAATAACTCAATATTTAGGTGTTATGACCATTTTAAGCATACACGGCGCATTAATTAAAATAATGCATCACAACGTTTTGTTTTCTTCATCACGGATTTCTGCTCACTGAAGACTTGATGAAAGTGATACAGACCCCTTCACGCATGACTGAGGTGTCACTCAACTAGTTGTGAGTCAATGTATCATCCCAAAAGTTACGAAAATATTTTATGAAGGTTGAAAATGTACTTAGTGCAACCATAATATACTTTAAATGGTTACTTGCTGAGATCGGCCTGCCACCCCAAAAAAGGAACAAGCGGTAGGAAATGGATGGATTACTTGCATTATTATTATCTATTACAAACCCCGTTTCCATATGAGTTGGGAAATTGTGTTAGATGTAAATATAAACGGAATACAATGATCTGCAAATCCTTTTCAACCCATATTCAGTTGAATACACTACAAAGACAAGATATTTGATGTTCAAACTCATAAACTTTATTTTTTTTGCAATTAATAATTAACTTAGAATTTCATGGTTGCAACACGTGCCAAAGTGGTTGGGAAAGGGCATGTTCACTACTGTGGTACATCACCTTTTCTTTTAACAACACTCAATAAACGTTTGGGAACTGAGGAAACTATTTGTTGAAGCTTGATCTACAGCTTAAGTTGTTCATAATGCGCCACACATTTTCAGTGGAAGACATGTCTGGACTGCAAACGGGCCAGGAAAGTACCCGCACTCTTTTACTACGAAGCCAGGCTGCTGTAACACTTGGTTTGGCATTGTTTTGCTGAAATAAGCAGGGTGTCCATGGTAATGTTGCTTGGATGACAACATATGTTGCCCCAAAACCTGTATGGACCATTCAGCATTAATGGTGCCTTCACAGACGTGTAAGTTACCTATGCCTTGGGCACTAATACACCCCCATACCATCACAGATGCTGGCTTTTGAACTTTTCGCCTATAACAATCCGGATGGTTATTTTCCTCTTATTTCCGGAGGACACCACGTTCACTATTTCCAAATATAATTTGAAATGCGGACTCGTCAGACCACAGAACACTTTTCCACTTTGCATCAGTCCATCTTAGAGCTCGGGCCCAGCGAAGCCGGCGGCGTTCCTTGGTGTTGTTGATAAATGGCTTTCGCTTTGCATAGTAGATTTTTAACTTGCACTTGTAACTGGTGTAGCAACCAACTGTAGTTACTGACATTGGTTTTATGAAGTGTTCCTGAGCCCATGTGGTGTTATCCTTTACACACTGATGTTGGTTTTTGATGCAGTACCGCCTGAGGGATCAAAGGTCCGTAATATCATTGCTTCCGTGCAATGATTTCTCCAGATTCTCTGAACCTTTTGATGATTTTACGGACCGTAGATAGTAAAATCCCTAAATTCCTTGCAATAGCTTGTTGAGAAAAGTTTTTCTAAAACTGTTCGACAATTTGCTTACAAATTGGTGACCCTCGCCCCATCCTTGTTTGTTAATGACTTAGCATTTCATGGAAGCTGCTTTCATCCCCAATCATGGCACCTAACTGTTCTCAATTAGCTGCACACCTGTGGGATGTTCCAAATAGGTGTTTGATGAGCATTCCTCAACTTTATCAGTATTTATTGCCACATTTCCCCACTTCTTTGTCACGTGTTGCTGGCATCAAATTCTAAATTTTATTATTATTGCAAAAAAAAAATGTTTATCAGTTTGAACATCAAATATGTTGTCTTTGTAGCATATTCAACTGAATATGGGTTGAAAAGGATTTGCAAATCATTGTATTCCGTTTATATTTACATCTAACACAATTTCCCGACTCATATGGAAACGGGGTTTATATATTAATAATAAAGTATGCAGCCCTACTACTCAGTGACAAATGTTAGTGGCAAAAATGATTGTTATTGGCCAGGATATGCAGGTAAATTGTTTGGATTGTACAAAGTTGATTGGTTTTGCTTAGATTTTTGGAATTTTGGGGGATTGTAATATTGCAAAATCTTATAAGACTTATAGTGCAAGCGAAAGCTTTAGCAGACTGTATTTGTATTCTGTTACTGCATTTTACCTTTTATCCACTAGATAGCAGCACTTCAGTTCCAATTGGAGCTGCAACTGGAGTAGTTTTTCTCTCCTGTCCTTCCCTAACAAAAAAATGGTGTCCCATCCTTCTGGTAAAATGAATCCTGCTCCCATTTGGAATGACTCCTGCTCCAGTACCAATCCCTTTTTTTTTTTTTACTTCATCTTAGTCTTTGGCTAATACATTGAATTTGGTTTGATCTTGTTCCTATTGTTTTTTTAATGACTTTGTGTTTTGCTGTTTTTTTTATGTATATGGCAACAAAAACAGTTACTCTGCGGTAATACAATATCTATAACATGATATATACATCCAGTATGTATTTTCGTTTGCGGAATAAAGATTTGTTTAGTTGATATTTTTCAGGAATTTGCACTGCAAGTGTACACCACTGGTGTGCTTGATTAATTTAAAGCATGTTTTGCATACTACGCATTTACTCTGTCACAATCAACTCATGAACTTTAAGAATATTCAAGATTTCCTTGACAGTTTGGTGAGTTTGATGTATATGTCGTAAGTTTTTACTTTGCTTTGTAATCTATTTTACCACATCAGTTTCTCTATTGTCATATGCTTGCTCCATTGCTGCTCTTCAAATCATTTTGGCGGAAAGCACTCAGGCCTCTGAGAATTTTACTTGTTTTGGCTTACATTGCAGTGTGGGCTTACTGAAAGAAAATTACGAAATGGGAGCGCCTGTCCTAGCTTCTAATTTCGATTGGTTGGCTCTTACTCCCATCTGCTTCCATTAAATGTATTCTCTTGTACTGTCCTGATCACGTAATTAATAGTACATTTGACTACCTTCTTGCAGGTTTCCCTCGGGATTCCCTTGACACGTGGGATTTCCGGAAAAAATGTTAGCGTTTAGTTCAAATCCCAATTGAATTGCTTGTCACCATAGAAATGCAATGATGCTGTTAGCAGTGTTCCGTTTGAAGACACTGTATAAAATGATAGAAATGGAGAGCACTAACATGGTGACACGGCCAGAGCATCTTATATTCATGAAATATTTATGTTTGTATTGGATAAAGGTTATATGATTGACATTCTGTGTGTTAGCATTAAACTAAAATAGTTGTGGAATGAAACTGAGTTATTCCAGACATCTCTTGCTGTGATAAAGCCACTGTCTTTATGTCTAGCTATTTAATGCAGTAGACTTATTCAGCCTTTTTCCTCAGTTGTATTACTCAATGCAGTCTCCTGCAGGATTTGTCTCTGCCGCACAGACAGTCTTTGTGTAAACTGGTAGTGAGATGATTTATGGTAAAATAGTTTCGGTTAATGCTATCTTTACACATTGAATAAAATGTAGTTCTGTTACCTTAAACACAAAGTTATATATATTAATGGACACATTTGAATTGACACTAGCGGTAGAAAATGGACGGATTGATGGATGGCTCCACAATTGTTTTCATTTCTCCATATGAACAATTTCATTTGAAAAAATGTCATTAAAGTTCTTAAGAAATTATTATCTAAGAAGAGAACAGTATTTATTATAACAAAAGTACTGTCTGCATATAGGCACTGAAATGTGGGGGGAAATGATTCTGTTTTGTCTAATTGTACATTTGAAGATGTTCAACACAAAACTAACAAGGGCTTGACAATCTTAATACCCAGTCTATTATTTTTCCGGGTTTACAGGCATCTCTGTTTAATTGAGTAAGTCTGTGTGTAGAACAATATGCCTGCAAGTCTGTTGAGAGATGTCATGTGTCATTGATGTATTGCTATCTGCATGTACAGATGGATAGTGCCACTTTTAACCTAAGGAAACTAGACCGTTTCTTTAAATGTTTCCGTAGCAAAAAAAGGACAGGCCTGAAGCCCATTTTATATCTTACTGCCATTTGATGCTGTGATAAGGCGGAAACCTCCCTGAGAGTTTGTGTGTGCTCACTCAAGTTTGTAGGGACTTAGTCTGCAAATTCAAGGGACTGACTTGCTACGCCAGTTCACAACTAGTAATCTGTGGACAACTTGACAAATTCAGAAAATTGCGTCCTAATAATATCTAGTAACATAATTCATCAGCATTCTAAAGCAGCTGGAGTAGATTGTGAAATATATATATACCAGTGAAGTTGGCAGTTTGTGTAAATTGTAAAAAAAAACAGAATACAATGATTTGCAAATCCTTTTCAACTTATATTCAATTGAATAGACTGCTAAGATAAGATACTTAACGTTCGAACTAGAAAACCATTTTTTGCAAATATTAGCTCATTTGGAATTTGATGCCTGCAACATGTTTCAAAAAAGCTGACACAAGTGGCAAAAAAGACTAAGAAAGTTGAGGAATGCGAACACATATTTGGAACATCCCACAAGTTAACAGGCTAAGTGGGAACATGTGGGTGCCAGGATTGGGTATAAAAGCAACTTCCATGAAATGCTCTGTCATTCACAAACAAGAATGGGGAGGGTCACCACTTTGTGAACAGATGCGTGAGCAAATTGTTGAACAGTTTAAGAACAACATTTCTCAACGAGCTGTTGCAAGGAATTTAAGGATTTCACTATCTACGGTCCATAAGAACGTCAAAAGGTTCAGAGAATCTGGAGGAATCACTGCATGTAAGCGATGCTATTACGGACCTTCGATCCCTCAGGCGTTACTGCATCAAAAAGCGACATCAGTGTGTAAAGGATATCACCACATGGGCTCAGGAACACTTCAGTAAACCACTGTCAGTAACTACATTTTGTCACTACATCTGTAATTGCAAGTTAAAACTCTATTATGCAAAGCGAAAGCAATTTATCAACAACACCCAGAAAAGCCGCTCATCTAAGATGGACTGATGCAAAGTGTAAAAGTGTTCTGTGTTCTGTTAAGGTCACATTTAAATTTTTGGAGGGAAACTGTGGAAGTTCTGTCCTCCGGAACAAAGAGGAAAATAACCATCTGGATTGTCATAAGCGCAAAATTCAAAAGCCAGCATCTGGGATGGTGTGGGGTTGTATTAGTGCCAAAGGCATGGGTACCTTGCACATCTCTGAAGGCACCATTAATGATGTACATGTACATACATGTACATGTCTTCTTTGAAGTCTTTAAAGTAAAGTGTTCCGACACTTTGGACGACTTATGTCGTAGACTTTTTTTCCATTGAAGCGATAACCTCGAGATGTTTCACCGCTGAACTACCTGTACTGTTTCCCTCCGCCATTTTTCGAACGTTTTTACAAAGGAGACGGCGTCACATGAGCTGCACATGACACATCATTGGCTGACTCACTGCCACCACATGAGACTTAGCCTCAGCGCAGCCCTGGCGCTGTTTTCTACAGTTTTTGTACTTATTTTGATCATTGTTTTTCAGCTGTTTGTAAATGTTGCAGTTTATAAATAAATGTTTAGGAGAAAAGAAAAAAAAAGCCTCCGCGCATGCGCATTGCATACATCCAACAAATTGATGACTAAATTAATCGCCAACTATTTTTATGATCGATTTTAATCGATTTAATCGATTAGTTGTTGCAGCCCTAATATATATATATATATACATATTTATACATATATATATATGTATATATATAGATATATATAGATATTTATTTATACAGTATACATATGTTGATGCATATATATATATATATATATATATATGCATACATATACATATGTAGTTGCATATATATATATGTATATACTAGGGGTGTGGGAAAAAATCGATTCGAATTTGAATCGCGATTCTCACGTGCAATTTAGAATCGATTGTCATTTTTTTTTAAATCGATTTTCTTTCTTTTTTTCTTAAATCAAATGATTTATTTTTTATTTTTTTAATCAATCCAACAAAACAATACACAGCAATACCATAATGCAATCCAATTCCAAAACCAAACCTGACCCAGCAACACTCAGAACTGCAATAAACAGAGCAATTGAAAGGAGACACAAACACGACACAGAACATACCAAAAGTAGTGAAACAAAAATTAATATTATCAACAACAGTATCAATATTGGTTATAATTTCAGCATAGCAGAGGTTAAAAATCCATCCCTTATTGACATTATCATTAGACATTTATAAAAATAAAAAAAAAAGAACAATAGTGTCACAGTGGCTTACACTTGCATCGCATCTCATAAGCTTGACAACACACTGTCCAATGTTTTCACAAAAATAAAATAAGTCATATTTTTGGTTCGTTTAATAGTTAAAACAAATTTACAATATTGCAATCAGTTGATGAAACATTGTCCTTTACAATTATAAAAGCTTTTTTTTTTAAATCTACTACTCTGCTAGCATGTCAGCAGACTGGGGTAGATCCTGCTGAAATCCTATGTATTGAATGAATAGATAATCGTTTTGAATCGGAAAAATATCGTTTTTGAATCAAGAATCGCGTCGAATCGAAAAAATCGATTTATAATGGAATCGTGACTCCAAGAATCGATTTTGAATCGAGTCGTGGGACACCCAAAGATTCACAGCCCTAATGTACACATACAGTGGGGCAAAACAGTATTTAGTCAGCCACCGATTGTGCAATTTCTCCCACTTAAAGTGATGACAGAGGTCTGTAATTTTCATCATAGGTACATTTTAGCTGTGAGAGACAGAATGTGAAATAAAATCCAGTAATTCACATTGTAGGAATTTTAAATAATTTATTTGTAAATTATGGTGGAAAATAAGTATTTGGTCAATAACAAAAATTCTACTCAATACTTTGTATAATAACCTGTGTTGGCAATAACAGAGGTCAAACGATTACTATAGGTACCAGGTTTGCACACACAGTAGCTGGTATTTTGGCCCCATTCCTCTATGCAGATCTTCTCGAGAGCAGTGATGTGTTGGGGCTGTTGCCGAGCAACACAGACTTTCAACTCCCTCTACAGATTTTCTTTGGGGTTGAGGTCTGGAGACTGACCAGGCCACTCCAGGACTTTCAAATGCTTCTTACGGAGCCACTCCTTCGTTACCCCGGCGGTGTGTTTGGGATCATTGTCATGCTGGAAGACCCAGCCACGTTTCATATTCAAGACTATAACTGATGGAAGTAGGTTTTGGCTCAAAATCTCACGATACATGGCCCCATTCATTCTTTCCTTAACACGGATCAGTCGTCCTGTCCCCTTAGCAGAAAAACAGCCCCAAAGCATGATGTTTCCACCCCCATGCTTCACAGTAGGTCTGGTGTTCTTGGGATGCAACTCAGTATTCTTCTTCCTCCAAACGCAACGAGTTGAGTTTATACCAAAATGGATACATGGATGATACAGCAGAGGATCGGAAAAATGTCATGTGGTCAGTTGAAACCAAAATAGAACTTTTTGGTATAAACTCAACTCGTCGTGTTTGGAGGAAGAAGTATACTGAATTTTTGTTATTGACCAAATACTTATTTTCCACCATAATTTACAAATAAATTCTTTAAAATTCCTACAATGTGAATTCCTGGATTTTGTTTTTCACATTCTGTCTCTCACAGTTGAAGCGTATCTATGATGAAAATTACAGACCTCTATCATCTTTTTAAGTGGGAGAACTTGCACAATCGGTGGCTGACTAAATACTTTTTTGCCCCACTGTATGTATGTATGGATATTTTACCTTCCAAAATTATTTCAGATAGTAATAACATTTGTCATGTATTCATACTCTACAGAAGCCTTTTCTTGGAAGAAAGTGGAACCCAACGGGAAAGGCCCATGTCCTCGAAGAAGACAATGCTGCTGCATGGTTGGAGATCGAATCATCCTCTTTGGAGGAACCAGGTGACGCAAAGTACCTATTCTAAATAGTTAATTGTTTGAACAATGACATAGTTATGGTATTCATTTATTTTGAACACACATGCAGTTATGATGTAGTGGATCACATTTTCAGTTTCTCATTACAGCTTGTCTGAAAATACAGTAAGTAGAAAGAAGCAGATCTTAATTAAATCGTATCCCTTTTTGTTTCATAGCAATTTCTAGGACATTTGTTTGTACTCAATTTGCATCACAAACAGTAAATAAATAATTGAGTAAATAAGTAAAAAAAAAAAGATAATAAATTAATAGTTAAGTTGTGATTCACTTAATGAGATAAGATTATCTCATTGTTAAATAAGGTTATAGATGTCCATCAGGGTTCTTCTTCCTTGTACTTTGTGAACACTGAGTCTGAACAGTTTTCTAAACTGTTATAGTACAGGGATCCCAGACATGCGCTATTTTGCGGAACTCCGCTATTCTCTTTGTCAAAGTGGTATTTAAAAAAATAAATAAAAAAATTGAACGCCTAACTTGGCCGCCATCCGGTGCACCTTGGTTAGCTAATATTGTTGCAAAATTATTTGCAAATGTGTATCTCAATCCAATTTGCAGGCATGTGTGTCTGTAAATAAATCCCAGTGTGTGTATTCAGATCTGTGTGTGTGTGTTCTAGATTATTTTAAGCTTTATGTCTGTCCCGAATCAGAAATAACCCTCGATAAGCTGTTTACATTCATGTGACTTTTGCAACACTTCTGCCATGTAAAATTTGAGCGTGCGCATACTGATTTGTGAGCGTGTCACACAACTTTTATGCCTGCGTTCAGAAGCAAATGCGTGTAATACAATCTCTACGTGCGTATCTATGATCTGCCTAAAGCAGGAACCTTCTTTTTTTTTACAGATGACATTTGCGACACTTCTGCAGTTTGCTATTTGAGAACGCGCATGCAGATTTGTGAGCATGTAACACAACTTGTGTGTGCGCATTCAATGCGTGTAATGCAATCTGTTTGTGCTTATCTAAGGTGTGCCTACATTTAACCAACCACAGAATACACCACGCAATTTAAACCAATCAGAAACAACGTATAGCTGAGGTTTGTGAAAGATAGACACCAAGACCCCCCTTTGATGTATGTGGGGTGAGAGACGTGTGTAAGTGAGTGGGCAAGTTAGGAGAGAGATCGCTAGCATGTTCAGGAGTGTTAATAGAATGGTGCATGTCCGATTGGCTTTGTGGAAAACATAAGTAAAGAGTTGTAACAAATCTACGGGCTCGCGTTTCCGACCAAAGAGCGAACTGTTTTTCAGTTTAGTTTCAGTTTATTTTGAACATGCATACTATACAATGTAATGCATCACACAATTCCAGTTGTTTCATTACAATATATATATGTATGTATTTATGTATATATATTTGTACATTATGTATGTATATATGGCGATAT